>NC_137894.1:62110705-62332094 GCF_963455335.1 Martes martes
TTCCTTTTGTAAGAGCTAAAGGCTCAATAAAAATAATGAGAATAACAGTTGTATTCAAATGAAGAAAATGAGGTACTTTCTAGAGGCCACTACACAACTGAGTGAGAAGAAATCTTAGGTGGACATCTATCCCAGGTGTGTTCAATAAGTGTTAAGCAGAGAATCCTATATGCAAGGCAAGACAAGACAAGAATAGGGACCCAATATACAAAAGATATACAGATGGGGTAGTTTTGGATGCAGAGAGGAGGGCCCAGTCCCGAGCAACACAGCCTCCTCATTTCCCACCACCTTTCCCACCATGGCTCCTGGGCCCAGGTGTCTACAGAGGAGGGAAATCATACTCCATAGACCTGCTCACAGTCAGAGTTCATGTCTTCCAAGTCGCTGCTGCTCCTGCCCCATGCAGCTGTGGGCAGGAACAGACAAGGCACCTTCCTAGGGTGCCTAGCTTTAAAACAAAAACAAAACCCCAATTTTATTGAGGTATAATTCACATACCATGAAATTCACCCTTGTAAAGTGTATAATTCAGGAGTTCTGGTCTAAGATGGCAACGTAGGAAGACCCTGAACTTACCTCCTCCACACACACCAAATCTATACCTATTTATAGAACACTTCCTCTTGAAGAAGAACTGAGGACTGACTGAACAGCTTCTGCATAACAAAAGATAGACCACACGGAGAGTGGCAAGAAAGAGGGAGACATAGTGACAAAGGGAACCCCCACCCCAACTCTGGGAACTGCAGCGGGGATGGATGATACTGGGAACCAGACTTAGAACCCTGACAAATGGGGGGGTGGAGGTGAAGCTGCTGGAACTCTCTCCAGGTTCCCTGTCACAGGCAGTGGATGGCCAGAACAGGAAAAGCCTGATGACTAAGAGCTGTGGGTGGCCGGCCCGGAGTGCAGAGAAGGTAGGCCAGAGATTTGTCTGAAATTCCTAAAATAACAGCCACCTAAATGAGTGTCAAAGTAAAAGCCTGTTCAAAAAATTGGAAGTGTATCTTTGATGCAAGCAAATTTTCTTTTTGGTGGTTTTTTTTTTTTTTTTTTGCATTAGGAAGTTGAAGTTAATATGTTGACGTTTAAAAAGGCCGTTCTGAACAGAGGCAGTGCTGCAGAGGGAGAATGCATTTCTCAGTCAGACACAAGAGTCACTTGGTCACTTCAAGCCTCAGTTTTCTCATCTGTAAGATAATGCTACCTCGCAGGTGGTCGTCAGTGAAAGTGCCCAGCATATGCCTGAAGTCCAGAGGATGCTGGGTAAATGGCAGTTGCTAGTGAGGTTTATGGATCAGTATAGTCTAGCGGTCACAGCGTGCCAGACCTGGGCATGAGACCGGCCCTGCTGCTCAGTTTCCTTGTCTGCAAAGTGGAGATGATGATGGTAGACCCTACCTCCTAAGGTCATTTGGGGGGATCACACGAGGTGATCCTAGCTGTACTTGCTAAACATTCCCGGCCCTATTTATTCTTAGCACTCTTCATATATGTATTCCCTCAGTTCTTCCAATAACCCTATGAGGTAGATACTATTACTTTCTCCATTATAAGTCTGGGGCACAAGTTAAGTGACTTGCCCAAAGCTATTCAGCCAACTGATGGTAGTGCTGGTATTTGAACCCAAACAGCCTACCTCCAGAGTCCACATGCCTCATCATTTAGGTTGTCAAGATTTTAGCACAGTGCCTGGCACTAAAGAGGTCCCCAGTAAATGACAGCTATTGTGAGTATGAAATAACAATACTAACAACAAATGTGCTTTGGCAGCTATATTGGGCTAAGGAATTTGATAAGTCCTGGGATTTGATAAAGGCTAGGTCTTATTCATCTTTGTATCCAAGAGTACTTAAAGCACCATACCTAGCATAGAATAAGGACTCAATAAATGTGGCTGAATGAAAAAATCGATTTTTCAAACAGATGCATTTATTAATATACCCCACAGTGGCCCTTTTGGGGAAGGCTGCTGCTGCTTGAGCTACAGTTGGATCAAGTCACATTTGACCCACTTTGCCCAACCCTTTGCTTCCCAGGTCACTAAGGGGCCACGATTCTCATAAACATTTTAATTGGCCTGCTCTCCTTGCATAATCTCCATTTACTGGCTCCACCCCTCTCATCACCCAGTTCCAGACAACCACACCCAAAGCCCAGGTCCTCTCTGTCCTCACACACACACCCAGCCTATTCCCCTCTAGGTTTCTCCATGCAGAGGAAAGTTCCCTCTCCATCATGCCCAAGAGTAATCCATCCTCTGCCTGCCAGTCCTGTGTCTGCTCCCTGGATGACTCAGACACCCCAGTTCGCCCATATCTCTTTGGTTCCCCAGTATCAAAGCTGTTGAATTCCTGGTTTCCTGTCCCTGAGCAATCAAAGCCTGGGAGTCAAGGTGCGGCTTCGCAGTGGCAGAGGAGGAAGAGCTCAGGACTTCTTCCTCATCAACCCATGTGAAGTCATCCTCTGTGGGTGTTTGCAGAAACTTCCTTGTACCCTTGGCCAGAGGCCTGGCACTCGCTCCCCAGCATCAAGGCGTGGGGGTGTCCCTAGGCTTCCCCAAAGAGTCCAGAGATGGGCTTAGCACACATATGCACACAGACTGCACCAGGTTTTGCCATACAGGGAACTTTGTTGTTGTTGTTTTTAAGATTTATGTATTTATTTTAGAGAGAGACTGAGAACACAGTGGGGAGGGGCAAAAGGAGAGGGAGAGAGAGAATCTTAAGCAGACACCACTGTGAGCACAGAGCCTGATGCGAGGCTCCATCTCATGACCCTGAGATCACGACCTGAACCGAAACCAAGAGTCGGATGCTTAACCAACTATGCCACCGAGGCACCCCTGTCATATAGGGAATTTCTACATGAAAGGCCTGAGCCCTCAAGGAACACTAAGCTGGTCTCCCTGGGTTGGACTAGAGGGTGCTCTGAGCAAAAGTAGTTATTTGGCCTCTTTTCCCAGCTAACAAGAGTAAGAGTTTCCCGACTGTGACCCAAGTTGGGCACACAGATATGCATGCCTAGAGGCTGAGAGCTGGCCTAGGCATGGGGGGCAGGGTGAGGGTCAGGACCAGTAGCAAGTTGGGCCCTGGGTGAGGCAGAAGGCTTCCTCCTGCTATGTCTAATATGTGACTCATTTCCAGGTATCAGTTGCCTCAAGATTTACCACTCCCCGCTTTCTTCTGCTTGCTCCTCTTTCCACCTACAAATCAACTCCCATCTGCTTTCCTTCTCCATTACATATTTTTATTTATTTTATTTTTTAATTTTTTAAAAGATTTATTGAGAGAGAGAGAGAGAGAGAGAGCAAGCAAGCATGGGAGCCCAAGCAGGGTGTGGGGAGTGTTGGTGGCAGAAGGAGATGGAGACAGTCTCAAACAGACTCCCTGCTGGGCACAGAGCCATCTCTCTAGGCCTCAATCTCATGACCCCGGGATCATGACCTGAGCTGAAATCAAGAGTCGGATGTTTGATTAACTGAGCCATCCAGACACCCCCACCTCCCATACATAATTTTTAGCTTTTCTTCTACTAGTGTAACATATACTTCCTATCTGAAGAACTGATCTCCCATTTTCCTTCATTCCCTATCTCTCTTGACTGAGTCAGGCCTCTAGACCTGTTGAACATGAGACAACTCCAAATTCAAGGTCATTTTACTTCAGCCGCCATCTTGCTCTGACCCTATGGCGCCCACACCATCACTGTGATGCACATTTCCCTTCCAGGTCAAGATCACTCTCCAGGCTCAGAAAGGACACTAATCAGTTTGTAAGTTTTCTAATTACTTGACATTTCATCTCATTCCTGTTTGGAACCAGACAATTTCTAGCCAGGCTCTTAGGCTGTCCAAAACCAAAGGAAGAGAAGAGTGGGGAAGGGTGCAATTTCATCCTCAGAACCACCCTCTAAGATAAGCCCAGACACATGAAGCCTGAAGCCAGTGATAAGACAGTTCTACAGAAACGACTTCCTTTGAAACATTCCCTGGTGGGACTTGTGCAAGACTGGAACGAGAATGGTTCAAAGGGCTATGACATGGGCCAGAACACTTTGGGTTCTCTCCATGGGGCCCTTTCCACTCCCTACCTGTGCACATGATGGCTGCAAAGACCCAGCACTGCCCGTAGCGCACTGGCTGGCAGCCTGTGGCATGCCACTGTTTCAGGATGGCCACACTTCCTGTCCACTCCGCAGGGTTGACCCCGTCTAAGTAATTCTCACTCCAGTTTCCATTTAGCACCCCGTTGTCATCATTGCTGTTGATCTGAAGAGAAACCATATGCAGACACGTTAAAAGCATCCTTTTCCTCAGCAAGATGTGATGTGTGGGCTTCCTCACAAGGTTTGTGGGCCCGAGACACAGCAGACTCTTTGATCTCATTTTACGTGGGACTTTCCAGACCTGCTAGGGAAGGGGTGGGGTGGGAAGCCAGCCATTCTGACTTGTCTCCACTGTTAATTAGTGTATTATTCTATTTCTACCCACCCCGTTCAAAGCAAGAGCTCAGCTTTTCGAGCTCTTAAAAATCCTTCAGAGCAAAGGAAATTTCAAAAAGACAAGACCATTTCCCAAACCAGAGCTACACTCAGCCTTCCCTAAAAATTGCAGTTTGGAATTAATCAAGGTGATGGCCCACACCCAGCTAATTCAGACCTTGGCTGAGAAAACCTGTTACCCAGATTTTTGTCCTCAGTCTCAGCCAAACTGGCCTTGCCAGAGGGCCCCTGCTCTTGACTCTTCATCCCTCCGTTGCAGGGGGCAACTGTGAGTTGGCCACACATGGCTTCCTCCCTCTCTGGACACACCCTGGGTGGGCAGAGCCAGAGCCAGATCCAAGCTCACCATGGCACACACCACTCTGCTGAGGTAGACGGGGCTTCCCCGCAGGGCACAGTCTGTGGCTGGGTCAATCTGGAAGTTCAGGCTCTTGTCTAGCAGCTCCAGGCAGATGTCTATGATATTCTCTTCAAACTACAAGGGGAGATGCAGAGGGGCGGAGCGCCCATAATTGGCACAGGCAGATACGGGAAGAAATTCATGACCCACCCCGCCCAGCTCTCAAATAGAGTGTGTTTGTGGAATGTAAACCCGTTTGGAAGGTAACTGTGTCCAGTAGCCCAGACACGAAGTGCATCCTAAGCCAGATGCAGGGTCTCAGAGCTCTGAGAGCTCTGGGGTCACAAGCCACATGCTTTGCATATCCTACAAATCAAATCCCTGATTAAAATGAGTCTGACTGGTTAAAAAGTCTCTTTTTCCCTCTTCACCTTTCAATGCCCATACTCCTGGAGCCCATGGGATGTTCTTGCTGAAACCATGTTGCCTCATCCTCCACCTCCAGTTGCTGACCCAGCTCATCATTGGCAGCTGTGGCTCAGGTGCTGCTGCCAACTTGCCTTGGCACCTGTGACTCAGTTGGGCTCTGGAATGACTAATAGCATGTGAGGTAAAGAAACTTCCCACCCAAGGCAGGCTGACTTGTCCTTCGGGCTTGACATGGATGCCACTTTTTCTGAGGCTGTCCCTGAACCTGAGCCTGTTTTAGCTTCAGGTAGGATGGAGCCAAGTTCTGTCTTCCCTGCCTGAGCATATGCTCTGTCTCTCTCTAGCTGTTCTTCTTTTTTTTTTTTTTAAGTTTTCTTTTTTTATTTGAATGAGAGGGGGGCATGAGCAGGGGGGAGAGGGAGAAGCAAGCTCTCCGCTGAGCAGGGAGCCTGACGTGGGACTCAATCCCAGGACCCGGGGGTCATGACCTAAGCCAAAGGCAGACACTCAACCGACTGAGCCAACCAGGTGCCCCCTCTCCAGCTGCTTTTGCAACTCTATGCCCCAGAACTGGCACAGTGCCCAACACATAGTAGGGATTCCATGCATTCAACTCCACAGTTGAATGAGAGTAAATTAATGCATCTATTTCCATGTAATATTCCCGCTGGACAATAAATAGGATTAGGAGGCTTTGTTGACCCATCTTCCTCAGGGGACAGTTCCATCAGTTCACTTTTCTGCTTTGAAATGTTTGAAGTCCTCTGGACCTTCAGAATCAAAGCTCTCACCTCCTCTATACATAAGACCTTCCCTGATCCGGCCCCCTTCTACCCTCCAGCCTCATGTCTCAACACCTCCTGCCTCATCATTTTGCTTCAGCAAAATCAGATTCCTTGTAACTGTTGCAGCAGACCAAACCGTTTCTCCCCTTTGTGTTTTGGCTAATGTGTCACTCTGCCTGGGATATTTTCTCCACTTTCCTTCACTTGGCTAACTCAGTCCAAACATCTCCCTTCCTAGGAAGCTTCCTTGAGAGCTCCATGCCCAACCACATGCTCCTCCTCTGGCCTCCTAGCACCTCCTGTGCCCATCTCACTCTTTGCAATACCCACTGCATGGTAAGTGACCTGCATATGTGACTGAGTCTCCATTACACCGTTAGCTCAGGGACCGCGTTTAATTCATTTTCACGTTCCTAGCACCTAGCACCCGGCCTGGCCTTCAGTAGGCATTCAGTGTGAGTCCACTAAACGAGAGGCAAGGAGAAAGGGAGGGGGGTCAGAAAGAAGCAGTTGCTCACTTCTGTTGCTCACAGATGGTGGTAAGCTCCTGTCTCTAGGGGCTCTCCAGATCCTCATTTGTCCATGCTAAGTGAGGAGCTGGGGAGGTCAGTTGGGGCCTATTGAGGCTGCCAGATCTCATCTTACCTATGGCCACCTGGGGGGGTCTAGGCTGTGTGGCTGCAGCCACATGTGTTAGAGTTCGATTTGGGCAGGTCTAGGAGAGGAACCCATATCAAATGGACACAAGGGCCCCCAGGATTTCCCAGCCAATAGCCAGCTGGCAGCGGGAGCTGGTCTTCTCCCAGCAATGGTATTGAGAGAGAACCCTCTTCCCTGGCCTGGTGCTTGACTTCCTGGAGTACCTGCTAGAGGCTGAACTTTATGTGGGAGGCAGGCTTTCATCAAGGCAGGAGTTGCAAAACACTGCGATGAATACAATGCAATTTTTATCAAAAAATCACGTTTTAGAATATACACAGAAAAGAAAATGTAGAGAAACATACACCGTGCTGGTGACAGTGCTTAGCATGGCCTTCATACTCCAAGTACCTATTTTTGCAATGTTTCTTGTAAAGTTTTTTAATCAGCCAGGTATTAGTTTTATAATGAAAAAGATATCAAACTAACAAAGAGGTAATAGTAACCAGGAGGGAAATGCATCGCTGCATGTCCCTGAGATGCTCAGGGACAAGTTACCTCTGTATGACAGAACTGATCCTAGGGTCTCTGGCCTGGGCGATGAGAGAGGCAAAGTGGGCCCTAGTGGAAACAGTTCACAAAAACCAGGCACCATCATGGCCATCATCACTCTTGTCCCTTCATCCTTATCATCATACTCAAAGGAATTCCAGGGTGGGTGCCTTTAGCTGCCCTTCCCCCTTGGATCCTGATGTCCAAACCAGACATGATCAGCGAAGGACATCTTCCAACTGTCTATGACTGCTCCTCTAGCTCCCTGGAGTGTCATCTCACACCTTACTGTTCCCATTTGTCAATTTTGGGTGAACCCTGCATGAGGAGAACCCTCCCACCCTGCTCCTGTTCCCCTCTTCCCATGAGCCCTGAGTAGGACTGAGACTCACCTGTCCATAGTTCCAGGGGCATGGGCGGATCCAGTTCTTGTTCCCTTGGTAAATGAAGCCGTAATCATTCACAACATATTCCTGCCTCTGGGGCTCACTGTCCAAGTAGACAGAATCGTCTAGGAATCAAAGTGGGAGGATACAAAGCAAAGAAATCATTTTGCCCTTCCTGCCCCATTCCCATCCCCAGAAGACAACATCCCATAGAAACTGAGCTCTGGGGGCACCTGTTTGGCTCACTTGGTTACAGTGCCTTTGGCTCAGGTCATGATCTCAAGGTCCTGGGATTAAGCCCCACTCTGGGCTTAGGGCTCCAGCTTCTGGCCTTAGCAGGGAGTCTGCTTATCCCTATCCCTCTGCCCTTACCTTTGCTCTCTCTGTCTCTCAAATAAATAAATAAATCTTTATTTTAAAAAAAAGCTCTGGGGAGGGCACTGGATGACACCAAGAGGGGCAGAAGGCAGCTGGTTCTTGGAGAGACCCACCTTCTACAGTCCCTCAACACCAGCCACAGGTTCAATCCAAACATGAGGTTGAACAGAAAAAAATTTACCTTTGGTGGAATTTCTTGGTTCACACAGCACGTTTACATCCTCACCCCGTTTAAGAATGAGGGAACAGGCTGAAAGTGATAACTTGTCCAAATCACATGTAAGTACAGAGTGAAATTTGAACACAGAATCCATATGACACCATATTCCATGATCTTTCTGCTACACTCAACTAATCCTGATTAGAAAAGAGCAAACCAGAATTTTGGGGTTGGCAGTAACCTCCTCATTCATTTTGTAGAAATTTAATCTAAAGACAGTATTTTAGAAGTACACAGAGATTTGGATGCTAAGCTGTTTATCTGAGTGCTGTATATGACACTGAAAAGCTGGAAACAACAACGTAAATGCCTGGTTCTTGGAGCTGATTAAATAGCCATACTTCTGTATGCTATCAAAATAAGATCATAGGGGCACCTGGGTGGCTCAGTGGGTTAAGCCTCTGCCTTCAGCTCAGGTCATGATCTCAGGGTCCTGGGATCGAGCCCCGCATTGGGCTCTCTGCTCAGCGGGGAGCCTGCTTCCCCCTCTCTCTCTGCCTACTTGTGATTTCTCTCTCTGTCAAATAAATAAAAATCTTAAAAAAAAATAAAATAAGATCATAATGGGGCACCTGGGTGGCTCAGTGGGTTGAGCCTCTTGCCTTCGGTTCAGGTCGTAATCTTGAGGTCCTGGGATTGAGCCCTGCATTGGGTTCTCTGCTTGGCGGGGAGCCTGTTTCCCCTCCCCCTCTGCCTGCTTCTCTGCCTACTTGTGATTTCTCTCTCTGTCAAATAAATAAATAAAATCTTTATAAAAAAATAAGATCACAAAATTGTGTATATAGGCATCAAAATCTACACATGATATATTAAGATTAAATGGGTTATATAATAATGTTACAACATAAATTGATGTTTGTTAAAAACATATTTATGCAGAGGATTTTGAAGGCTATTCTAAAAGGGGTTAATAGTAATTTTTTTTCCTTTTTCCTATTGCTATCTCCAGATTTTCTGGCATGAACATGTATTACTTTCGTGATATAAAAAAATTATCTTTGGGACGCCTGGGTGGCTCAGTGGGTTAAGCCTCTGCCTTCGGCTCAGGTCATGATCGAGCCCCGCATCGGGCTCTCTGCTCAGCAGGGAGCCTGCTTCCTCCTCTCTCTCTGCCTGCCTCTCTCCCTACTTGTGATCTCTGTCTGTCGAATAAATAAAGAAAAATCTTTTAAAAAAATTATCTTTTTAAAGTTGAGAATGAACGAACAAAGGCCATGGGAGCAGGTGTCCCCTTTGCAGTGTCCTGGAACAGTCTGGAAGCCCCACCAAACCCTTAGGTAAAAGTGCTCTCCTCGCTTCCTCAGACTCAGCCTGCATGGTGGAGGATGACCCCTGGGAGAGATGCATTTTATTGAGGTCTTTCACCAGTGTGGTGAGGCCTGCAGGTTCACGTTTGAGACCATACACATCCCTCCTCACAGTGGGGACTAGCAGTGGCCAGAACTCCAGGGTGGGGCTCCCCAGTCAATATCTTGGACATGGTCATGGGGTAGCCACTGAACCTGACTTCAGCCCCTACTGCTCCCTAGTCCCATAGTGAGACTCCCTGGAACCTGGATAGGGCACAGCTACAAAAAAGAAGTCCTCACACATATCACTTTCCTCCTCATAGCTCAGGGAGACCCCAGTACAGTCTGAAATCCACAGTCTTGGAGGCCAGGAGGGGTGTGTGTAAGAGAGGGAGAGATAGAAACAGACAGACAACTGTCCTCCTTGACCCAGCGGCAGGGCCTTTTCACATGGTTAATGAGTGAGAGCTCTGGGCCACTCAGTGACACTTGCTGTGTATGGTGGGAGGTGGTTAGAGATGCTAGATTCCAGCCAGGTTCTTTTCTTTTTTTTTCTTTTCTTTTCTTTTCTTTTTTAAGTTCAATTCATTAACTTTCTTTTTTAAGATTTTTATTTATTTATTTATTTGATGGAGAGAGAGATCACAAGTAGGCAGAGGGGCAGGCAGAGAGAGAGGGGGAATCAGGCTCCCCGCTGAGCAGAGAGCCTGATGTGGGGCTCGATCCCAGGACCCTGAGGTCGTGACCTGAGCCGAAGGCAGAGGCTTAATTACCCACTGAGCCAACCAGGCGCCCCCCAGCCAGGTTCTGATACCACTCACCTGACCCCCTTGGGATAAGGTTGGGGGAGCAGTAGATGAGAGGGTGGAAGGGGAAAGGACATCCTCTAACTAGAAGTAAGACTGTTGAGTCTGATCGCTGCCCAAAAGCCCACCAGCCCCATTCTCTACTATCAGCTCTTTCTGGCCTTCTTCCCACTCTTTCCTCTTGGCTTGTCCTTCATTCTGCCCACACCACGTCTATGACAGAATATAACTACTCTGCCCCCAGGTAGATTTAGATGACAGTGATTGTGGGGACACATAGTGCTGGGCTATTCCGTTTAGCTTTGCTTGTCTAAGACAAAAACTGGAAACAGCCAAAGTACCCATAAGTAGGAGACCAGTTAAAAACATTTGGTGCATCCAAACAGTGGAGTAATTGTAGCCATTAAAAAGGACATATTGATAGGAAAATACATTCAAAATTGAATTGTTGAATGAAAAAAGCAAGGCATTTTATGTACCATATAATCCCATTTGTGGTATGATTATATAATCACACACATATGCATATATGTATAAGTACATATTTATTTAAGCATAAAACATTTTTGTAAGGCTGCACAAGAAAGTGTGAACAGGATTTTCCTCTGGAAGATGGAACTTGGAGATTGGAATAAGGTTTTACTCGTCACCTTATACTTTCCTTCTTGCCTCCTTTCTTTCTCTCTTTCTTTCCTTCCTCCCTTCCTCCTTCCCTCCCTGCCTTTCCTTCCTCCCTTTTCTCCCTTCCCTTCCCTTCCCTTCTTTCTTTCCCTTTACCTCATTCCACACTCAATGCAATTTTACTTATAATGAAAAACTTTAAGTTAACTTAAAAATACACAGTGGGGCACCTGGGTGGCTCAGTTGGTTAAGTGCCTGCCTTCAACTCCCGTCTTGATCCTGGAGTCCTGGGATAGAGTCCTGCATCCGGCTCCCTGCTCAGTGGGGAGTCTGCTCTTCCCTCGCCCTCTGCCCACCCCCACCCTTGTTCTCTCTCTCTCACTTGTGCGCACATGTGCTTGCTCTCTCAAATAAATAAATAAATAAACAAATAAATAAATAAAATCTTTTAAAATATATATAGTAAAAGTAGATGTTAATAGTGGCCAAATTTAATTATAATAGTTTTTAAGTAAAGATAACTAGTCTCATGTTGGGTTTTTTTTTAAGATTTTATTTATTCATTTAACAGAGAGGGAGAGTACAAGCATGGAGAGCGGCAGGCAGTGGGAGGGAGAAGCAGGCTCCCCACTGAGCCAGGAGCCGGATGTGGGACTCCATCCCAGGACCCTGGGATCACTACCCGAGCTGAAGGCAGACGCTCAACAAACTGAGCCACCCAGGCCTCCCAACTTGGCTCATGTTTTTAAAATTCTAAATAAGTAAATAAATAGCAACTTCTCCCGCCCTCTTTGTGGTAGTGGTTGGTAGCAGATGCTGAGTGCATGCAGTTGGGAGGTTTCTGGTAGCCAAGGAACAGGGGTCTAGAAATCCTTGAGCCTGGCTCTCTGTGGCACTGACAAAGGGGCAGAGACAACAGGTCCCCACACAGACACTCGCCTTACCTGGGCACCAGGGATTGAAGAGCAGGATGAACTCCCCAAGCTGGTAGGCTGTGACAGATCTCTGGAAAGAGTCAATATGAACTTTCAAGAGATACCGACCCACAGGTGCCACAGGAGGGGCACACAGGCTCACCTCCAGGGAGTTGGCCCCATTAGTCTCCAGAGAGGCAATCCATGGGCTGGGGCCATGACGACCTGTTAGGCTGAACAGGGCTCGAGTCCCGTTGGACAGGTCTGGTAGGGGTCCTGGGAGGGAAGCAGAACAGAGGCTCTCTGTTTCAACCCTCCAGAATCTCCCTAAATACATCACACACACACACACACACACACACACACACACTCTCTCTCTCTCTCTCTCTCTCTCACCCTCAGGGGTCCTCACCAGTCTCAACGACGAAGATGATATTGTCCAGGTCTGGCTGGAAGCCCCGGTTCCTGAAGTACAGAGTGAGGTTGAAGGACTGGCCCCGGCGGACTAGGAGGCGGTGAGAGCTGATCTCGTCTGTGTGGTGCTGCACGTTGTTCTGGGAGCTCTGGAGGTCTGTGAGGGCCACTTCCAGCCCTGCAACAGGGCAGCCAGGAGCATATGAAAGAGCAGGGTTGTGGAGCCTGGTCCAATCCTGCCCGCCACTTAGTTGTACAAAATTAAGAAAGAAGCTTAACCTCTCTGAGCCTCAGTTTCCAAGTCAGTAAAACAGAATCCATGATACCAGCCTTACATGGTTTTTATGAGGATTAAATGAAGATTCATATATGCAGGTGCCTCTTTCTTACTTCATTTTCCCCTCCCTTCCTTGCTTCCAGGACCCTCTATCCCCATCTTGCTTACACTTTCCTGGAGACGCATGGTTTTCTGCCTCTATCCAACCCCTTTTGTAGTCCTGATCAAGTGTGATCGCTCCCTTCAGCCTAGCATATCTCCAGATTCACCCCAGCATCCAGCTTTTGGACTCGAGTTAACAGTTTCAGTTGGCCCAGTACCAGCCTCCACGTCTAGATCTGGTAGTACTATGCTTTTAGCAATTTGCTGACTCTCTGCCCACCACTAATGCCATGTGCCTATTGCCCTGGGAGCTGGGATTCTGAGGACAGTCAAAGAAAGGCCCACTCCCAGGGGCACCTGGGTGGCTTAGTCAGTTAAGCATCCAACTCTTGGTTTTGGCTCAGGTCATGGTCTCAGGGCTGTGAGATTAAGCCCTGCATAGGGCTCCACACTAAGCAGGCAGTCTGCTTGTGTTTCTCTTCTTTCCCTCTCTCCTGCCCCCCGCAAATAAAGATAAATCTTAAAAAGAGAAGAAGAAGGAGAAGGAGGAGGAGGAGGAGGAGGAGGAGGAGTTGGAGGAGGAGGAGGAGAGCCCACTCCCTGCCTTCTGGAGCTTCTAATGAAACACAGATTGATCTCACTGTTCTCCAAGTGTGTCTCCCCGAAAGAGGCTCCAGGCTCCATGTATGACTTCCTGATGTTTGACCATGGTCTTACAGTGGTCCCCAGGCACCTGGGCTCAGAAGTTTCAAAGCACAACTGGCTCTCCTATCTCCTTCTTAGTCTTTATCCATTCGTGTGTGACAAGTCCCTTTACCCAAATTAAAATATCTCTGATGCCAACCCGTCCCTTTCCAAATTTACACAATTCTGGCCTCCTCACCTCACACCTAGTGACCATAAGAGCCTCTATCAGATCTCCTGCTTCCTACTCATCCCCTCCTAACACATCACCAGATTTTCTTTCCTCAAGACAAATTGATCATGCCAACCTTTTGCTCTAAAAGTTCTGAGATACCCCACAGCCCATCATACAAAAGACACACTCCTTAACCTGACATTTATTACCACACCTGGTCTTCACCTACACTTGCATTCTCACTTCTCACCACTCCTATTATGGACTCTCTCCTCTAGCCAATCTGTCCTCAAGCAAATGGTAGCCTTGCCTGTCCATATATTTTGATCCTGCTGTAACACCAACTTAGAATGCTCTCTCATTCCATTTGTCCCAACCAAATATCTAATCAAATTCCACCTGTCCTCCAAGGTCTGTTGAAGACCCATCTGTTTCATGAAGCCTGCCCCAGTTGACCCACCCTTCTTCCCATCTCCCACTGACCTGCCGTACTTAACTGCATCACTTACAGAAAATCTTAATTGCTTCGTTTAGTTAATACGATGCTCATTTTTTTTCAATTTTATCAAACTTTTACTGAGAGCCTACTAGTTTCAGGATCAGCATGAGACGTTCAGGTAGTTTTGTCAAGTTTTTGTCTGTCTTCCACCACGAGGATAGAGGCCTGGTTGTTTTGTCTCAGCTGTATGTAGATTATAAGAAATACAAACCCAAGCATTTGACGATATCCAACACCCTCTCATAATCAAATACAAGTAAATTGTATCTAGGAAAATAAGTAAATTTGCTCAACCTGATAAAGATTATCTGGGAAAAATCCAAGCCAAAACCATACTTAATAGTAAAAAACTAGATACTTCCCCCTACGTTTAGGAACAAGACAAGGATGTCTCCTTTCTCCCCACCCATTAGCATTATACTGGAGTTTCTAGCCAATATACACCAGAAAGAAGAAGTACAATTATCTTTATTAACATATAACATGATCTTGAATATAGCAAATCCTAACAAATCCACACACAAAATTAGAACTAGTAGATATATTCATTTACATTCATCAAAAATTAATTACGTTTCATACACTTGTGATGAATAAAGTTGCACCCCTACCTCACACCATATAAATTAATGGGCTCAAAATCAATTAAGGACTTGAGTGTAAGGGCTAAAACTATAAAACATTTAGAAGAAAACATAGGGGTAAATCTTCATGATCTTGAACTAGGAAATGGTTTCTTAGATATGAAATAGAAGCACAAGCAATAAAAGAAAAAACAATAAATTAGATTTCATCAAAACTAATAACTGTAGTTTCAAGTACATCTTCAATAAAGTGAAAAGATAACCCGTAGAATGATTGAAAATATTTGTAAATCATATATCTGATAAGGGACTTGTATCAAGAATATATAAGGAGGGGCACCTGGGTAGCTCAGTTGGCTAAGCTGTTGCCTTTGGCTCAGGTCTTGATCCTAGGGTCCTGAGATGGAGCCCTGCATTGGGCTCCCTCCTCAGTGGGGAGCCTGCTTCTCCTTATTCTTCTGCCCCTCTCCCTTGCTCATGCTGTCTTGCATGCATACTCTCTCTCTCTCAAATAAAGAAATAAAATCTTTAAAAAAGAATATATAAAGACTTTGTATGACCTAATAATAAAAAAATAACCCAAATGAAAAATGGGCAATTGATCTCAATAGACATTTCTCCAAAAGAATATGCAAAAGACCAATAAGCAAATGAAAAAATGTAAACATCATTAATCATTAGGGGAATGCAAATTAAATACCACTTCACACCCACTGGGATGGTTCTAATAAGAAAGACAGAAAATAACAAGTGTTGGTTAAGGATGTGGAAAAAATGAAACTCTATACATTGCTGGTGAGATTGTAAAATGGTGCAGCTGCTTTGGAAAACAGTACGGCAGTTCTTCAAAAAGCCAAAAATAGAGTTACCATGTGACTCAACAATTTCACTCTTAGGTATGTACCCAAGAAATTGAAAATATATGTTCACACAAAATCTGTACATGAATCTTGATAGAAGCTTTATTCAAAATAGCCAAAAGATGGAGACCATCAAATGATTACTGGATCAATGAATGTGGTATACCCATATAGAAGAAACTTGAAAACACTATGCTAAGTGAAAGGAGTCAGACATAAAAGGTCACATGTTATATGATTCACATTATGAAATCTGCAGAATAGGTAAACCCATAGAGACAGATGGTAGATTAGGGTTTGCCAGGGCCTGGGAGGAGGTGAGAATGAGATGTGATTGTGGATGGGTATGGTGTTTCTTTCTTTCTTTCTTTTTTTTTTTAAGATTTTATTTATTTATTTAACAGAGAGAGAGAGAGAGAGAGAGAGATCACAAGTAGGCAGAGAGATAGGCAGAGAGAGAGGGCGAAGCAGGCTCCCTGCTGAGCAGAGAGCCTGATGTGGGGCTCGATCCCAGGACCACTGGGATCATGACTTGAGCTGAAGCAGAGGCTTAACCCACTGAGCCACCCAGGCGCCCCGGGTATGGTGTTTCTTATAAAAGAAATATAAGCATAATGGTCAGCACATTGTAGGTACTAAAAGATTGTTAGGGCTCATGGGTGGCTCAGTCAGTTAAGCATCCAACTCAGTTTTGGCTCAGGTCATGATCTCAGAGTGATGAGATGGAGCCCTGCATCGGACTCCACACTCAGCATGGAGTCTTCTTGAGATTCTCTCTCCCTCTTCTTTCCCCTCTGCCCTTCCCCCTGCTCGCACTCTCTCTAAAATAAATAAGTAAAATCTAAAAAAAAAAAAAAAAAAAGACATTTGTTAGTTTGAATAGAGTTTTTTTTTTTTTTTAGATTTTATTTATGTATTTGTCAGAGAGAGAGAGAGAGAGAGTGAACACAGGCAGACAGAGTGGCAGAGGGAGAAGCAGGCTCCCTGCGGAGCAAGGAGCCCGATGTGGGACTCGATCCCAGGACCCTGGGATCATGACCCGAGCCGAAGGCAGCCGCTTAACCAACTGAGCCACCCAGGCGTCCCTGAATAGAGTTTTTATCCTTTGCATAATCATTCTGCACTTTTTTCAAATTCAACCAACACCTCATTGGAGGCTGGGCACCATCCTAGGCACTCTGTCTCATTGAATCCTCACCACAATGTTGGAAGGATGAAATGCCATGTCATTCACACTTAGAGATGAGTAAACAAGGTTCAGACAGATTAAATTTCTTACCTAAGCCTGAAACTAGGGTCACTGGCCCAAGTCCTGTGCTCTTTCCATTACCCAACACTAGCTGCATTGCTCTTCTTCACTCATGTTCAGAAAGGACATCTAGCCCACTCTCAGTGGGACTAGTGGAAAAAGAAGTTCACTCTTTTTGGAGACCAGATGACTAGACAGACATTACTAACTGGCTCCAATTCAGGTTGGGCATGTGACCCAGAACACTCAACAGGTATGGCAACATTTGCCTGACAGCAAGCACTGAGGCCAAATCTCATCTTCTGGATATAGCATGGGTCAGGTTAATCTCTGCCTGTAATGCTGGGATCGGTCTTCACTCCAGATACCAGATGTTCAAATATGGGGCACATTTACTATTGGCTATATTTGTTCTCCTTCATGTGAGGAGAGAAGGGAGTGAAATGATCAGGGAAATAGATAGGAAATTATAGGAAGAATTTTTAAAGTAATTGATCTCCGTATTTATCCTAGAGAAACACTCCCACATGAGTACAGAGGCATCCATAAGAATGTGCCCTGTAACATTGCTTATATAACTGGAAAATGAGAAACAACCTAAATGCCTACCAAAAAGGGACTGACTGGATAGGGGCGCCTGGGTGGCTCAGTTGGTTGAGCATCCTGATCTTGGTTTTGGCTCAGGTCTTGATCTCAGGCTCATGGGTTTGAGACCTGCAGCCGGCTCCACACTCAGCTGGGAGTCTACTTCCCTTCTCCCTCTCCCTTTCCCTTGCTCTCTCTCATAAATAAATACATCTTTTTTTTTAATGGGACTGGATAAATAAATTATTTATACCCATACTATGGGATACTTTGCAAAGTGGGAAATTTTGAGGTAGATTTATAGATACTAATTGGCACAGGTAGAGCTCCAACACATTACTATTGAGTGAAAAAATATCAAGCTGTAGAAAAATATGTGCAACATGATGATACCATGATACACCAAAAACAAGCTTGTCTTATATTGAATATATATCTTTATTTATAGACAAAAGACTAGAACAGTAATTTCTCTTAGAAATGATCACAGTGGTTTCTCAAGATGAAGCTGAGATTGGGGGTGGCAGGCAGGCGACTGTAGCTTTATCTGTAATTATTGTTTTATTTTACTCCAACTATGTACCCATGTATTTCTTGTGTAGTTAAAAATTATAAAAATTTAAACAAAAAATAGTAAATGAAGATGAGGCTGTTAAGTTTGTAGAGCTTGGAGTTCATTCTTATAAATGGTTTCAACTAACCATTTACTCTTCAGTAGAAGCTTTCTAGAGAGGGAGTTGATACAGAGAGGAGTGGTGGTGGGAGGATGAGCTAAAATGAGGAAGAGACCTCCTAAAGTGGGGAAAAAAGGGAAGATATAAAGATGAGAAAATGTTGGAGTTGAAAGACAACTTCGAGATTGTCTTGTCCACCCCCATCCCTCATGTTTCAGGCCGGGGGCTGGGAACTAGAGAAGTGACTTGCTAAATGTTAAAAAGTCAGCAAGTGGCAGAGGACAGGATCCCTGACCCACTCATCCCTGGCCCTGCCCCGTCCCACTGGGTTATGGAAGCAGGCATGCTGGTACACAGCTGTTTGGCTATGTTTACCAGCCAGCCTCCACCTTGTCTCCTGGGTCTCAGGCTATCAACAAATACTGAGGTTCCTGAGTTTCTACTCTTTCTGCCTCAGTTCTTTATTTACTCTTTTCTTCCCCTGAATCCATTCTCCCCTTGACTTCCTATGGTCTCTCTGTCTTCTTTCTCTCTCTGCTCCAGCAGCCCCGTGGGCCTCGCCTACCTTGCTCCATGGTGGCTGTCTCTGGTTCCTGGGCTGCTCCCCACAGGAGAGCTGGGTGGTGTGGAGCTTCAGGAAACTGGTTCTGGAGTGGTTTTCTCCCCCTCCATCCTCAAGACTCCAGGAGACACCGAAGGCAGGGTGGCTGCTGCACTGCCACCTGCTTACTGGGCAGATCACAACTGGTTTTCTCACTTGCCCTCAGGTTTTTCTTGGCAGCGTTGCTTGGCTGAGAGGAAGTGTGGAGGCCAATGAACTCTCAGGCCCGTGTGCCATGTGAGCTTTTGACAGCTCTTGGGCAATGGGGCCTTCCATGGCAGTTGCTGTGCTGTAGTCGGGGAGCCAGGTGGGGGAGATGAGCTGATGGGGCCTCTCAGGGGATGGAGGGGACTGTGCCCCCCTGCAAGAAAGAATACCAGGGTCCCAAGACTACAGCTCACAGCTGAGAAAGCCTGGGAGAGTTCTCAAGCCTAGAACTCTGCTTGGCCTTTTTTTTCCCTGAAGAGTCACTTTCTAGACATCAAATGCAAATGGAACCCACTCTGAACCACCCTTGGTATGATTTTGTGGTATTCCTTTTTTGGCAGAGCTGTTGTCTTGGGTGAAACCTGCCAGGTGAAGGTGAAACTCAGATAAAAGCAGTAGAGGAAGCAAATTTGGGAAGATTCATGGAGGAGTTTTGGAAGTAGATTAGAGGGTGGGAATGCCAATGAGTGACCTTGATTCCATTAAGAACAGTACATGTTCTGGGAGTGGGTGTGCGAGGAGAAAAGCACAGATGGGAGAAGACAGGTGGAAGGAGAGGAAAGGGCTCTTCTCAGGGAGTGGGTGGGACCCTTTAAGGCTCCCCTCCCCCACCCCACCTCCACACTGCCTCTCCCTCCTGTGGGACCCTTTTCTGTGCATTCTCCTGCTTTCTGGGTCTCTTAACCTCCCTCCTTAGGAACCTCACTCATCACCATCTGCCCTCTCTCCTGTTTTTTTTTAATTAATTATTTTTATTAACATATAATGTATTATTAGCCCCAGGGGTACAGGTCTGTGAGTCATCAGGCTTACACATTTCATAGCAATCACCATACCACATACCCTCCCCATGTCCATAACCCAACCCCCTCTCCATACCCCACTCCCCCCAGCAACCCTGTTTGTTTTGTGAGATTAAGAGTCTCTTATGGTTTGTCTCCCTCCCGATCGCATCTTATTTCATTTTTTCCTTCCCTACCCCCCAAACTCCCCACCCTGCCTCTCAAATTCCTCATATCAGGGAGATCATATGATAATTGTCTTTCTCTGATGGACTTATTTCTCTTAGCATAATACCCTCTAGTTCCAGCCACATTGTCACAAATGGCAAGAGTTCAATTTTTGATGGCTGCAAAGTATTCCATTATAGATAAACACACCACATCTTTATCCATTCATCTGTTGATGGACATCTAGGTTCTTTCCATAGTTTGGCTATTGTGGACATTGCTGCTATAAATATTCGGGTGCACATGCCCCTTTGGATCACTACGTTTGTATCTTTAGGGTAAATACCCAGTAGTGCAATTGCTGGGGCATAGGGTAGCTCTTATTTTCAATTTTTTGAAGAACCTCCATGTTGTTTTCCAGAGTGGCTGCACCAGCTTGCATTCCCACAACAGTGTAGGAGGGTTCCCTCTCTCCCGTATTTTCGACTCTCCCTCTCCCCAGTCTACTCTTACAGTGTGTGTATCCATGCACATATAAAATTCACTACCTCACACACACACACACACACACATACCTTTAATCCAGAATGGAACACCTCCCCTCTCCCCTTCCTCCCGCATTTCTGGTCTTGGTGAGTGAGGATGGTGCCTGCCCAGTCCCTTTGGGAGCCACCTTGTATTTCTCTGTCTTCCTGGCCTCCTTTAGGCCATCAGTCGCTGAGCCCTGCCAGTCCAGCTCCTGATTATCTCCTAACATTAGCCTGTCTTCCCTGTGCCCTTGGCCCTGCCTTCTCTGAAGGACCCCCTTGCCTGGACAACCCCCACCCATCCTTTTTCCAAAAGAGCCATCCTTGTGATTTTTCTAAGTGCCAATTCAGTCAGGTTGCTCTTGGCTTAAAATCCAGCAATGGGTTGGGGTGCATGGGCGGCTCAGTCGGTTGAGCATCTGATTCTTGGTTTCCCCTGGGGTTGTGATCTCAGGGTCGTGGGATTGAGCCCCATGTGGGGCTCTGCACTGGGCATGGGGCCTGCTTAGGATTCTCTCTCCCTTTCCCTCTCAGGATGCCTGGGTGGCTCAGTCAGTTAAGCATCTGACTCTTGATTTCGGCTCAGGTTATGATCTCAGGGTTGTGGGATCAAGCCCCGTGTGGGGCTCTGTGCTCAGTGGGGAGAGTGCTTGGGATTCTCTCATTCCCTCTGCTCCCCCCACCCCAGTCACGCTCTCTCTCTCTCTAAAATAAATATATCTTAAAAAAAAATCCAGCAGTGGGTCAAGTCCAAACTTCCCAACATCGCCCCCAAAGCCCTTCAGGATCTTTCCTTCCTGCCTGGAGTCCCCTCAGGCCAAAGTCCTGCTGTTCTCAGATGCAGACCTGCTCTCCTGCACCTGTCAGTCTCTTTCTGAAATGTCCTTCTCTCAATTGTCTACTTTCTCAGATCCAGGCTCAAGCACTTCCCCTCCAGGAAGTTTTCCTAACACCATCTCACTACCACACCAGGCATTTGGGGGCACCCTCTTTTCATTCCCTATTAGCCAACTCGTACACATTATAAATATTTAATCTATTTTTCTTCTAGACCCCTGGAAGGTATGACCTAGTCCTATTAATATATCCCCAGTGCTTACAAATGATGGTGGCTAGTAGTAAAACTACTAGTAGACTAGCGACATCTTTTCAGTTCCAGACACTGCCTTACATTATGTGCTTTATCCCACTGAATCTTCCTGCTGTTCCCCATGAGTTAGGTACTATTATTGTTCCTCTACTACAAGTGAGGAAATTGAAGCTTGAAGACATTAAATACTTTTCCCAAGATCACTAAAAACTAGTGGAGCCAGATTTGAAGGCTGGCAGTCAGACTCCAGAGTCCTGTGTAAGTGCTTAATGCACTATCTGAAGGATGGGCAGTTTTCCAGTTCATATTTGCTGGCCAGTGCAGTGAATGAACTAAAAGATGACCCATGCATGAACAAATGGATAAATGCCTGAACCCATTACCACATTAGTGGAGATGGGTTAGCCCAGGGGAGGAGGAGGAGGCATAGGCAGGAGAGCTGAACTGGAAGGAGAGACAGGAATGTGAGTGCAGTGAGGGCGAGTGGGTCTGGAGAGGTGGGGTAGCCAAAGAGGAAGGTGCCCAATGGCCACCAGACAATAATAGCCTATTTCATGGCAGTGAGCTAATGAGCTGACTCACAGGTTCAGCTTTTCATTTGATTCCTACAAACCATTAGAGAGTGTGTGGAGGAGTGTGTGCCGGGGGCGGGAGGCAGCACTGATCTCAGCAGCTCATTCCTTGGTCCAGGGTAAGGGAGGCGGAGGAGAGCCAGGGAAGCTGAGCAGAGTTGATGAGCACCTTCCTCTCGGGAGGGAAGTAAGTCTGTGACCTGCAAGGGTAGGGCACAGAGCAGATCCTGGAACACTCAAGAAGGCAGGTGTGGGCTCACCTACCTTCCCCCTGGCTGGCTCTCCCAAGATGGGGGTGGGGTACCTCCAGAAGTTTCTAAAACTCAGACTAGGATGGTATTTCTGACCCTACCATGAATTCCCAGTATTCTCTGAGCCATGTTCCAATTTCTGTAGACTCAGGGTCCTTGACTCCATGGGTGCCCAGATCTGAGGGGCGGGAGGGGGTTCCCCACAGACAATTGTAAAGGGAAGATCCATGGCAGATCCATGTGTGTTCCTTTGCCTCCTCCCTCTTGCTCTGACCAGAAATGGAGCCGGTCACCCAGGAGAGGTGATTAAACTGATTGGAGGACCTTTGAGCATGGATGTACTTCAAGAATGGCAAAGCTCTTTAGAACGCACTCTCTCATTTGGTCCTTACAACAGTCCTCTGAGGGCTGGCTCTGCTACTGTTGCTGGTATTGTCTTGCACCTGAGGGACCCCGGACACAGCCCCGGAGCTCTTTGCTTTATATCACACAATGACACTGAACAGCATGGACCCCAACACTACCAGCTGAAAGGACATGAGCGCCATGGTCTCCATGAACATCACAGAGGATTCCTGGGGAAGACCAGCAATTAAGAGACTTGGGGGCTGGCCTGCTTTGTGCCCCTGATCCACGCCCCCAGACAATGCTTTCAGAGTTCATTCGTGGGCACCACTACCTGGGAGGCCAGCACACTGGGTTTTGTGAGACAAGTGGAGGGTGAGGACGGTGAAGCAGGATCAGTCAGGACATATTCTGAAGGTGCTCAGCAGCAGGGCCCTGGGCCCTGGAAAGGACTTTGAGATTGTCTAGCTTGTCCAGCTGAAGTAGGGAAATGAAGCCAGATAGACTTGCCTATACACAGAAAAGAAAACACTACAGAGTACAGTTTTTTAAGCCAATTTTTGGATGAGGAGACTGGAAGGTATTTGAAAGGTTGACTGCGAAGATAGAAGTGGCTAACCACCCCCTCCCATCCAAGGCCCTTGAGGGCCCAGTAGGAAGCCTGTCCACTGTTCCCCCTCCAGGGACACAAGTCATACAGCCAGGGAGCTCTGCACCCCCAGACCAACCTGACAGGAGGAGCAATGACTAAACAAAGGAGGAGGAGGCACTTGGCAGGCGGAACAAGGTTTCAGATTTCCGCATGAGCCAGCCCAGGTTCTACGTCTCCCTCAGTGGGTGGGACCCAGATGCAGCATAGCAGTGACAAAGCAGTGACAGAGCCACACAGAAATGCCCTTGGAACTCAGTGGGGATGGGTGCAGCGGGCACACAGGGTGGAGCTTGCAAAAGCAAAATAAATTTTAAAAAAAGAGAGAGGAGGATGGGAGAGGGTGGGGAGAGGTTCCAGGTGAACCTGCAAAGCCACTAAGCAGGTGAGGAGTGGCAAGGATGAAGGGACCATGCCTGAAAACCTCCAGGAGGAGGATCTCGTTTTCTGTGTTTCTGACGTTTCCAAATCTTCCATGATGGAAATATGCCAATTTATAATAACTGTTTTTTATTTTTGACTGAGAAATAATTGGCATATAATATTGTGTGAGTTTAAGGTATACGACATGTTGATCTGATGCATTTATATGTCTAATAGTATTACTACAGTAGTGTTACTAGCATGCCCATTATGTCACATAGTTATTTCTTTTTTGTGGTAAGAACATTTAAGATCGGGTCTCTTGTTAACTTTGAGTATATAATACACTATTGTTAACTACAGTCACAATGCCATTAGAGCTCCAGGATTTATTCATCTACCAACTGGAAGTTCTTTGACTAACATCTCCCCAGTTCCCTCCCCCCAGCCCCTGGTAACCACCAATCTACTCTCTGTTTCTAGGAGTTCAGCTTTTTTAGACTCCAAATATAAGTGATATGTATTTGTCATTCTGTGTCTGACTTATCTCTCACTTAGCATAAGTGAAAGTCCATTCATTTTGGAGCAAATGGAAGGATTTCCTTTCTTTTTCATGACTGAATAATATTCGTGTGTTTGTGTGTGTGTGTGTGTGTGTGTGTGTGTGTGGTACATCTTTGTCCATTCATCCATTGACAGACACTTGGGTTGTTTCCATATCTTGGCTATTGTCAATAACACTGCAATAAACATGGGGGTGAAAATATCTCCTCAAGATAGCGATTTTATTTCCTTCAGATAAATACCAAACATGGGATAGCTGAATCCTAGGGTAGTTCTATATTTCATTTTTGAGGAAACTCCATACTGTTTTCCACAGTGGCTGCACCAGTTTGCCTTCCCACCAACAGTGCATGAGGGTTCCTTTTTCTCCACATCCTCGCCAACACTTGTTATCTTTTATCTTTTGATGATAGCCATATAATGATAACCTTGAAAAGCATAATGAATGTGTGGGTGGGGGGGAGAACAGAAAGATATACCACAAACTATTAGCAGAGATTTCTTCTGGGACGGGGAGTTGTTTGTGACTTTTTCTTTTGTTTCTTTTCACTTTTCTGCTCTTTCCCAGTTATCTAGACTGAGTACAAATGGTTTTGCATGAGCCCAGCCCAGCCATTCCCATGCTCTCAGCAGAGAAGTCCTGCTAGATAGTGGATAGCTCTGGCCTGTGCCCCTGGGCCGTCCCAGGCCACTGACCTCCCTCCTGCTTCTGTTTGCAGGCTTGCTAAAACAATGTAAATGGAGAGACCTGGGAACCTTGATTCCAGAGAAGCTGACTTAGAGGGGAACATATTAGGCTTATTTCGTGGCTGGGGAATTTTAAAGCAGGAGAGAGAAGACAGGAAGAGTAGGGAGGGCCCAGCCGACAGAGCTGGCAGCCAGGCCAGAGGACCAGCCAGTAGCAATAAGGAGCTTGTTAGTGGAGAAGAAAGAACACAGGTGATAAATAAAGACGTCTTCATTGTCTCTTCCCAGGATGCACAGTGGTTCCAACAGAGTTTTATTCACCCCCAGGCAGGCTGGGAAGAGGATGGAGAAGGAACAAAGATAACATTACACCTTCAGGAGTAGAAAACACCAAGGTGGGGCTGTGAGGGGGCTGGAAGGGCCTCAGGAGGAGGAGGGGAGGGGCTACGGGGGGAGATGAAGAAAGGAGCAAGAGGAGGGGTGGAGCTCAGGGAGGGCTGGGCAGTTGAGAGGGTAGGGGTTGTGGGGGAGGGCTCAAGAAGCCCTGGAGGCAGCCACAAAGATGTCCCTGTAGCCCTTGATCTCCTTGATCTCTTTGCTGCTAATGAGGACTTGCAGCTGTCGAGGCCCAGTTTTGATGGGGTAGAGGTCCACTTGAATTTGGATGGTATGTCCAGCCACCAGCGTCCCAATGCTGAAAGTCAAAGAACCTGTTAAAGCCTTAAGTAACTGCCGGGGGTGGGGGGTGAGGGAGGAGGGTGATCCGGTTTCCCCTCTTGGTGGTTAAGCACCTCCCATGCCTCAGTACCACCAAGCTCAACCTTCCCCAAGGAGGGTGAACGAATGGGGGTGAGTAGACACCATCCAGGAGATGAAGGACCATCCTGTGACCCCACAAGGTGCCCCTTGTCAGAGACCAGCATGAAACAAATGGTACATACTTCTTGGATATCTGCCCATCGATGAGGCCACTTCCCTCTAGGACCATAGTGCAGTTACTCAGAGCCACCGTCAGGGTATTGGTGAGGGTGATGTGGACCCTCAGTGCCTTGCCCACCTCAGCCCTTTTAGACACCTGTGTGGAGAGAGGGTGGGGATATTGTGGTCAGCTGGCCTGATTTCTGTACTCCAGCTCAGTCACCTGACTCCACCATCCCACTGTTGACCACTAGGGACTGCTTACTGAGGAGTAACACCGCTGCAGGGTGAGAAGAATATGAGCCCCGAGTATTCAAGGTTAACACATATCCTGACCTGTCTTAGAAGGTCACAATGCTTCAGGAAGCCACCACCGTCTGGGAACTGGCACCACGTAGAAATCTATTTCCCTCCCCACCATCTGGTTCAGGATGGTAATTTGATTTTGACCTAAGGGCCAGCTCCAATCTGTTAATCGTGGCCGATAGAAATGGTCTGTTGGAAAGACTTCTGAGGACAAATCCAGAGTCAGAGAGAGCTGTGATCGATTAGTAGTGTCTGACACAGGAAGAGGGTAAGGAAGTGGTGTCCTATGTGCCATCTATATGCTATCAGCAATATCATTCCAAGGCCAAGGTCACATGGTATGGCAGAGCCAGGACCTGACCCAGATGTCCCAGACCGTGGGCAGGATCTTTTCCCCACATTGCTCTGACATTAGAAACACTCTTGAGTTTTTCCAGGTGTGTTCTGTGCATCCCATGGGAATCTGTGTCATAGGGCAGCACAGCCTTGGCCTGTGAGTGGGAGGCAGGGATTCTATCCTACTCACTTCTAGAGCTGGTGCCTAGCTCAGCTCCTGCCAAGTGGTGGATATTTGATAAATGAATGTTGAACTAAGACAAATTCTGACCACCCAGATCATACTTGGGACACGTTCTGGCTCAAGAGAGAATTTTTAAAAAATTAAAAAAAAAATCAAGGAAAAACAAGAACACATCCTGACTTCTCTAAAATTCAAATGGAAGAAACAAACCCTTTGTACTCTAATGAGGGCAGCAAAGTAGAACAGGTAAAAATGTCTTTGGCTTCTCTCCTAGTGGTACAGATCCTTAGGCCCCTTACCAGTGGGGACCAGTTAATAGTCTCCTCAGCATCCCATGTGTTTGTGCTGGATCTTGTTGGGAACCAGGGCTCTGGGTAACAGACAGGGCGCTCACCTCGGCACCACGCTGTGTCTGCACTGCCCACTGTCTGCCACACCTGACAGCAGGGCCAGGTGATTTATGACATGAAGCCACTCAATTCTTGCTCTGGGTGGGGGTGGAGCATGCTGCTAACAGATCCAGCAGGGGCAAAGCCAGTCTGGGACTAGGTAGAGGGCAAGTCCTTCAGAATGCGGTGAGGGGCTGGGGAAAGGAGGCTTCAAGGGAAGAAAAACCCTCGTAATAGGAGATGGGGAACATTTCTGCCTCCATTGACCTTTCTTCCACCTGTGTTCCTTCCTCATGTAATTACTTGCCAGCCACACGATCTTCGAGCTCAAAGTACGAGCCTCACCTTTCATTTGTCTTCCCTCTTCCCTGTCACACTTATATTAATATCTGCAGTCACCTTTGGAATTTGACTTGTGTTTTTTCTCAAATCCAACTCCTCAAAATCATCCTCTAGCCACGCCTCTCCTGTCTGTCTGCCTCTGCCAAGGTTTTTCCTTGCTTAAAATGCCTTCATCTCCATCTCATTTCTCTGTAAGGTGTCTTCCTGTGTATCCCACACAAAATATCACTCCTCTGAGAAGCCTTTCACCCTGCCCTGCACTTTGCAGGGTACGAGATAACATCATCCCGGGCTTTAATCATATATTTGGTGTCTGAGGCAGGGACTATATTCTGTTCACTGCTGGAGCCCAAGCCCTGGATTGGGTGAGTCAGAGGGCCCCCAGGCTCCATCTCTGTTCAGACACCTTACCTCAATAGACAAGTGAGGAGGCTCTAGAGAGATGTCTTTTAGGACCAGCATGGACCTCCCTGTATCCTCCACCTTGGCAATGCCAGACACCCGGATCAGTTTCTCATCTGTCAGCTTGTTTCTGTAATTGTCGTAGGGTAGCAAGAGCGGCAACTGTATCTCTAAGCACAGACAAAAGACACCTTGAGGAGTCTGGAAAGAGAGAGAGGGAGAGAGAGAGAGAGTATGTGTGTGTGAGAGAGAATATGTGTGTGAGTCTGTATGTGTGTGCAAGTATGTTTGTGTGCATGTGTCTAAGAGAGATTCCGAGCACTTACCCTCTACCCACCACCCCCAGAGGTCACTGTTGTGTCTCCCCTGGCAGGATGGTGTCAGAGTACAGCACATAACATGCAACGTCCTGCCACCAGCAGCTTCACTGTCTGCCATGTGTGTGTGTTGGGGTGCGGGGATCTCCATGGAATCTGGCTTAACCATACCCAGCTTCTTTCATGACCCCAAGGTTCCCATCCTTCTTGGCTACTTTCCAGGCCTATCTCATACTCACCCTTCCCAAAATCCAGGTTCAAGTGCACTATTTGCCTCCAGAGAGGCTCCCGGGTTTCACCCTGGTGCAACAGGGCCTGGGCGCTGAAGTGCACCACCAGGCTGATGGACCCCCGGGAGTGGACTCTGTCTGGCACCCTCCGGGCACGCAGTGTCAGCATCAGGTCCTGGCCCCACTCGGGGGTCCTGGCCAGGTGAAGCTGCAGCTGTGCAGGCTGGTCCTCAGGGCCCGCAGAGCCCAGCAGATCTAGGAAGGGGGAAGAGGCCCTTCTTGGGGCCAGCATTTTCCGGGAAGCCTTCATGAACACAGATCGCTCCTCAGGGGATCCTGGCCAAAAGAAGAGCCAGTGAGGAGAGACTGAGAGACCAGGGGCCTCCTTTGGGAAGCTAGCCACCCCCAAAACTCTCAGCTCCCCTCCCAAAGCCCAGCCATGTGAAGAGCTGCCGCAGGAGACGGAACAGCATCACGGCTGAGAACATGGGGACTGCCAGTGCTCGGTGCTGGGTTCAAGTCCTTGCTCAGGCACAGTCCCTTAATCTCGGGGTGCTCAGTCCTTTCATCTATAACCCAAATATAGCTCCTTGCCTCCTAGAGTGGCCAAAATGGTGAGTTACATGAGTTGCTGAACATAAGCACCCGGCATTGTTCTTTGTGGTCAGTAGTGCCGCTGCATCAAAGCCAGAGACTTCTTCCCCTGCCAGCATCCTCACTTCTAAAATACATGCTCAAGCCTTCTAAATAGATCTTCATCTCTTGCCCCTGGGGGCTACTCAACATTCAGGCTGAACCCCACCTCACCCCAAACTGTGGACTTCTCTCTATAGTAGCTGCTATGCACCAGAGGCACTGCTCCAAGTGCTTTCTGTGTATCCACTCTCCTGCCCTCACAACAGCCCTTGAAGGTGCCATTAACCCATTTTATAGATGAGGAAGTGGAGGCACAGGGATGGTAAGAACCCAGCTAGGCTTACACAGCAGAGCCTTGGTTGGTACTCAAGGGGTCTGACTCCCCCTGGCCTTCTTTGCAGGGACGTCTACTCCCTTCCACAAGCCAGGCATCCTTTGCCCTCCTTAAGCATCCACCCCCCTACTGTCTTGACATAACGAGATCATGATATGACCCTAGGACAGAGTTCCAAGTAAAATAAAGGACATTCAATTTGAATTTTAGATACACAATGAATAGTTTTCAGTTTAGATATGTTGTATACTATATTTGGAACACACTTATACTAATAAAATATTTGCTTATTTGAATTTATCTGGGATTCAGATTTACCTGGATACCCTCTACTTTTATTTGCTCAATCTAGCAACTCTAGGGCCACATGGCCAAGGTCCAGGAAAGCCCCTGGGAGTTTGCCATGAGGAGGAGGTGATCAGGCGGGGTTTTAACGGGAGCAAGCCATCCTCACTGGGAGGCATGCAAAGGAGATTATACCCATCCCCCACCTCCTGAGTCCCCAGGGCCCCAAGCACCTTCTGGATACTTGTAGGAGCTGGTAATGTTCTGGCGCTGATCTGACCCTACCATCTTGGTGCTGATTTCCTTCCCGATGGAACTGGTGTTATGGACCAGGATTTCCTGGGCCTGGCCATTCCCAAAGAGCCAAATGACTTCATCAGCATTCACCTCGGCATACACAAATGGGGTGTCATAGGGCAGGTGGACCTCCCCTTCCCTGATGGCCTTCACAGAGGCAGGGCCGCAGCAGAACAGCCCTGTGGAGGGAACAGAAGTTGAGGACAGCTGCCAGCTGCCAGCATGTGGACTGGGGTGGCTGTTGAGGGGTAGGGCGGCAGGGGCAGGCAGGGAGATGGGATGGAGAAGACCCACATCCACAGAGTGCTCTCAGATTCCCACAAATTCACCCAATCCTCACAGCCACCCTGTGAAGTGGCAGTTATCATCATCTTCCCTACTTTACAGGTGAGGAAGCAACTGAGAGGTCCTGCTACTCCTCTAGGTCACCCAGCTGAAGGCGACAAAGTGAGAAAAATACTGCTCCTTTCTGGCCTCCTGCTCATGGGGTCAGTGCCCGACCAGCCTCCGCACAGAGCCCAGACCCTTCCACAGGGCCCCTCACTCACCGCTGCTGGTTTGCTGGGGAGTGGGGTCCAGAACCTGCCAACCATTGTATCCTGGTGGGAGATCTTTCCGGATCATCCAGCACTCATTCCAGACGTGGAAATTCCTACAGAAAAGAGGAAGAAGATGAGGATTTATTTCAGAAGATTTGCCAGGTATTGGACACTATACTGAATCCTGTAATTTATATCAGTTTTTTAATTAAAGTGTAGCTAACATACAATATTGTATTAGTTTCAGGTGTACAACATAGCGATTTAACATTTATATCAGTTATGAAGCGATCACCATGAAAAATCTAGCTACCATCTGGCACTGCACAAAGCTATTATGTTTTAATTATATTCATGCCCCCCTTTTTTTTACTTATTTAGAAGTCATTTCAAACTTACGGTAAAGTTACAAGCATAGTACAAAAAATACCCATCTACCCAATTCAGCTATCATTACATTTTGCCCATTTGCTTTATCATTTGCTTTGTTTCAGTATGGATGCGAAGATGATGAATACATTTTTTCTCTTTGTTTTTTACTTCAGTGTGTACTTTCTTAGAGATCTTCTCCTACATAATCATGTACAGTTATCAACCTCATACATTTACTGCTGATACAATACTTTTATCTAAATTACTGTCTACATTTCAGTTTTGTCAATTGACCTAGTGATGCCCTTTATGACATTCATTTCCACCTGGTCCAGGATCACACGCATCTAGTTGGGCAAGGCCCTTCGTCTGCTTGGATCTGGAGGGGCTCCTCAGCCTTTGTTGTATTACACTGACATTTGGAATACAGTATTTATTTATTTGCCAGAGTGATCCTCATTTTGAGCTTGTCTGATGTTTCCTCATGATTAGATTCAGATTATGCATTCATACACAGAATTCGACATAATTCTGTGATCCCGACTTCCCAGATACACCACTGCTGACTGAATGGGGGATGTTTCATCCTCTAGGAGCTCAGAGAGGGAGGGGCTCCAAGGATAGCCGCTAGTTCTCACACAACTCAAAGATTGTACCTGGAAACTAGCTGGAAAGGAAAACCAGAAAATCAGATCTGAAGTAGAGCAAAGAGGAGCCAGGGGAAGAGATGAGAGATACAGAAATGAAGGGATGCACAGAGATACACACGCATGTACACATGCACGCTCACATGCGTGCAATGAGAATGGGGTAGGTAGAGGAAGAAGCAGGAGAGACTGAGGAAGTAGGCAAAGACAGCAAGTCCAGGCCCAAGAAGGCAAGCAGAGAATGGCACCGACAGAATGGCTCAAAGAAGGAAGAGTAAGAGGCATGCAGATTTTGAGATCAGTATTCACAGACCACACAATCTATTCATTAAGATGTGGGCTCTGGAATGTTACCCCATAGTCTTCTATCTCTGAAATGAGTGTGATGTGATGACCTAATTAGCCAAAACAGTCTCCTAGGTGGGGGAATTACTCTCTGGGCACCAGCCACAAAGGGAAGGGTGATGCTGCCTCAAGACCAGAGAGTAGTGTGTCAGAGTTTCCCTGCCCGTCCTGAGATGAAGCAGAGATCTGTTTGAGACTGTGTCCCCTTACCATATTTTGTCTCGCTTCCGAGTTGGCAGCATCTCTGCATTTTGGTCATAGTAGGTGTCAATGGTTAAGTTCCCATCCATGTTGTGTGCAGAACGAAAATTGGAAACCACACGGGTTGGAACACCTAAACATCTCATTACTAAAGAGAAGGAAAGTGTGGAGAATCACTGAGTCCATTTCAAGTAGAATCTTTGGTTTCCCAGGCATCCTTTCTAAGTTTTAAGCTGGAGGACAGAAAGAAGGCCAAGATTCTTGCAGATCCATACCTGTAACTCCTTTATTCTCAGGGCACTGCACCCAGGCCCAGAACCCTGCTGCCTACCTGCCCCATCGAAGGTCTCCATCCCACTAGAAGAAAGAAATCACGTGAAGGTAACTTAAAACAACAATAAGCAACTCAGTTTATCATTTAGGGCTTTTTTCATTCAGCAGCTTTCCACATTAAAAACAGAACGTGAAACACTTGCTAATTCGAAAGAAAATAAGAAACTTTAGGCCTTATGCTGTGGCCAGTTTCAGGAGAAAAGCTGTGCGACCATCAGTAGGTGACTTAACCTCTCTGGCTCTTAGTCTCCTTGTGTGTAACAAAATAAGGAATTGGACCAGCTGATTTACTGAAATACAGGGTTTGGAGGAGGTAAGAAAGAAGTCTGAGAAAGGATAGAAGGGCAATATAGACTTAAGGAGGTTAAACGGAAAACCTCAGGGACAGAGGAAACTTACAGGTACAGAGGCAACAACGATCTTTGACAAGGCAACAGCACCCTCTTGTGGCTACTCAGGATAGTACAATAAAGCCTTTTTATTTTCTGTATTATTATTTTTTTATTATGTTAGTCACCATACAGTACATCATTAGTTTTTGACGTAGTGTTCCATGAGTGATTGTTTGCATATAACACCTGGTGCTCCATACAATACATGCCCTCCTTAATACCCAGCACCTGGCTAACCCATCCCCCCACCCCCTCCCCTCTGAAACTCTGTTTGTTTCCTGTAGTCCATAGTCTCTCATGGTTTGTCTCCCCCTCTGATGCTCCCCCTTTATTTTTCCCTTCCTTCTCCTAATGTCCTCTATGTTGTTCACTTACTTGTGGAACATAAGGAATATAAAGGCTTTTAAAGCTGAGTTAAAATTTCATGTTAAGTAGTTAAGATCTACTCATTCAAAGCAGATACACACACACACACACACACACACACACACACACACACACACACACACACACACACACACACACACACACACACACACACACACACACACACACACACACACACCTGCCCAGGGCCAAATAAAATCAAGAGCTAGATGTGCCTTTGGGACATAGGGCCCCACCTCAGCCAGCAAGGCAAAGAGTTTAGATGAGGAGTTTAGGCGGAGGTTTCCTCTACCTCTCCCTTGCTCAGGAGGAGCAGAGGGTGCTTCCTGAGGCTGCTGGGAGGATAATAAGTAAGAAAAGTAAGAGAACTATTGAGATTGATCAATCGTTTTGTTTTGATTGACTCAAGACCCCAAGGGGAGCCAGTCACCTGTTCACAAGTCACCTGTCTACGCCCAGCCCAGCTTCTGGGCCTGTCACCCTTTGCAGGGGTGACAGCTAAACCAGGGCTGCAAGTGGCCAGAGGCTGTGTGATGGGAACAGCCCCTCACTCAATGGCCCCAGGGCTCTAGGGCCTGGGAGCAAGGAGAGGCTTCAACGTGGAGTAAGGATGCAGACCTAGATCTCATCCTCTCATCCCAGTATCTAAGGACCCAAGCCCTCCTCCATGACACCTGCCTACCCAGGGACTTCCGAGCCCAGGCATATGGCCATACTAAATTCTGATGCTGTGCTGAGCATTTTTGGGGGAAAATGGGAAAATGGAAGAGCAAAATGAGGTCACTTGATTTGGTCACTTGATTTGAACATCTCCTCTGTCTGCAGCGCCCATACTTAACTGCCAAGCTATGCTGTCCCTGTCAGAACAATTTAGAACTTTGTCTTTGGCCTCTGTCTCTGTCTTCCCTGACCTATGTTCCCTCTAACTGAAAGCCAGTCCATTCATTCAGCAAAGATTGACTGAGCCCCACAATGTAACAGGTACACTCTTCTTGCATGGGGGAAGACAGGAAGGTACCTCAATATTCTGTCTTTCCCTCACCTTCACAGATAATCCACTCAACGTCTTTGCACTAAATTGTAATAAATGATCATGCATAAAATGTCGATGCTTCATGCAGGTATTTAGCCAAGTAGCAAACCTCCAATTGTAACTCAAGAATCTCTCTGAAAAGTATTTGGTAGATGCCAGCTCTGCCCATGGTGAGACCAGGCTTTCCCAGACCATCTTCTTGCACCTCAACTTCCCCCATCCTGTCCCTGATTCCAGGCTCCCCTGGAGCTGAGGAGCCTGACTGTGGTAGAAAGGAGCTGCCTTTGCCTCCACTTTGAGACCACAAGCTTCTCTCTCCAGGTGACCATTTTAATAGTCCATCTGCCATCCAGGAGACTGCCGAATGATTGCAACAGGTCAGCCTCCCTCCTAGGCAAACATGCATGACTCTTCAGTCTATGCTGGTTCAGGGTCACATGTACATCATTCCTTAGCTGGGGGGCTACCAACAAGCCACAGTTAACTTATGTGAAAATGGAGATCATCAGAGCCCAACCTCAAAGGGTCATCACGAAAATTAAATGAATGACCCTGCATCCCCATCTCCCCACCACTCACCTGTGCACATTACAGCTGCAAAGACCCAGCACTGCCCATACTTCACAGGCTGCCTGCCCCTGGCTGACCACTGCCGCAGGATGGCTACGCTGCCATTCCACTCCAGCGGGCTGACCCCCCTGGAGTAGTCCTCTCCCCAGTTCCCCTGCAGCACACCGCTGTCGTCATTGCTGTTGATCTGCAAAGGCCAGACAGGTTCGTTTCCGCAGTGCCCCAGGGAAGCTCAGCTCATCCTCAGACAGAGGTGGGAGAGCTGTCCTTACCATGGCACTCACCACCCTGCAGATGTACACTGGGTCATTCCGCTGAGAGTAGTCTTTGGATGGGTTCTCTAAGAAGTACAGGCTCTTGTTCAAGATCTCGAAGCAGATATCTATGATGTCCTCTTCAAACTTCCAAGTGATTTCAAGGGAGGGAAAAGAGAAGAGTATAAATGTCCATTATCCTGAAACATCAAGTCAGTGACATAGACTTTTAGGGATGGGGCATATGTGCTGGGATTGGGGGTTAAATACTAGACAAAGTCCTGCCTTCAAAGAGCTTACAAATCAAATTGGGAATGTATGAGATAAAGAATTCTGAAAAATGAACTCTGTGTCTGATGGAAAAATGCAAACAGAATTCGGAGGTGAGAGATCCCTGTTGACCAGGAGATCAGAGAAGGCCATTGGTGCCAGGGAGCTTTGAAGGACTAGATGGACAGGAAGAGAGCAGGGTAGAGATGTTCACCTGAGGTCTTTGAGTTTGGTTTCAAGGACAGGGTTTAGAGATTCTTGTTTCTGGAGGACATGAGGGAGTAGGAAAGATCAGATGGATAAAAACAGGGTCAGCCAGGGGCACCTGGGTGGCTCAGTGGGTTAAGCCTCTGCCTTCGGCTCAGGTCATGATCCCAGGGTCCTGGGATCGAGCCCCACATCGCGCTCTGCTCAGCGGGGAGCCTGCTTCCTCCCCTCTCTCTCTGCCTGCCTCTCTGCCTACTTGTGATCTCTGTCTGTCAAATAAATAAGTAAAATCTTTAAAAAAAAAAAACAAAAACAAAAACAGGGTCAGCCATGAAAGGAGAGGCGGCAGAGTGTGGAGATCCTGGAAATCAGGTAGAGGAGTTCAGCTGAAGCTGAGAGCCCAGGAGAAGCCAGTGTAAGCTCATGACATACGTTTATAACATGTAAAACAACACATGCTGCAACCCTTTTGGCTGCCAGATGCACTGGTATTTGTTTCAGTTTCAAAAAATTACATAAGTTGTCACAGAGGGAGAACAGTGCAAGGCCCCCTGCTCTCTCCCCACTACCCTCCTGGTGAGTATGGAGTGGGCTGAGATGTCAGTGGGAGGGAGGCAAAAAGTACATCAGTCGTGGCTGGTGGTTGGGAGTGGGAAAGTTACCCAGAGCCAAAGGTCCCACCCTTTATATACTGACTGGATATTGGATACTATTAAAGAAATTGCTGTTCATTTCTTCAGGTATGATAATGTATTGTTCAGTTTTTCAAAAAGAGTCATCATCTTTTAGCTCTATAAACAGAAGTATTACTGGACTGAGTGATACAGTATCTACAATTTCCTTCCAAAAATTCCAGTGATGAGTTGGGAGGGACAGGGACAACATAGACCAGGGATGGGCAGACTTTTTCTGTAAAGGACCAGATAGTAAGTACTTTAGGTTTTGCAGGCTGTGGGGTCTCTGTCTCAGCTACTCAACTCTGCCACTGTAACATTAACATAGCCATAGATGATATGTTAATGAATGAGTGTGGCTGTGTTCCCATGAAGTGTTATTTATGGACACCAAAGTTTGAACTTCATATAATTTTCACATCAAAAAATTTTTTTGGTTCTTTTTCAACAATTTAAAAATATGAAAACCATTATTAACTCAGGGACCATATAAAAACAGTCAGTGGACTCTAGTTTGCAAACCCCTGGTGTAGATGGAATCAGGTTCACCATAAATTGCTCACTATTGAACTTGAGAGATAGGTTCATTTTAGTAGCCTGTCTACTTGGATTATGTTTGTAGGGTTTTTTTTTTAAAGATTTTATTTATTTATTTGACAGAGAGATCACAAGTAGGCAGAGAGGCAGACAGAGAGAGAGGAGGAAGCAGGCTCCCTGCTGAGCAGAGAGCCCAATGCGGGGCTTGATCCCAAGACCCTGGGATCATGACCCGAGCCAAAGGCAGAGGCTTAACCCATTAAAGCATTTTATATAAAAAACTTGTAGTTTTTTATATAAAATATTAAAAACTTGAGAGGTGCCTGGCTGGCTCAGTCAGTCGAGCATGCCACTTTTGATCTCTGGGTTGTAAGTTTGAGCCCCATGTTGGGTGGAGAGGTTACTTTAAAAAAATCTTGAAAAAACCAAAACCTTGAAAGATATCTCCCCTTCCTTCCTTGCCCTCTCTTACTGGATGGGAAATCAGCAGGTGCCACACACCCTGACTTTTGTTAGTGGCCCTTTGTGAGCTAATAGAGTTGATTAAGAACCAGCTTCAGGAGACCCGCCCCAGGCCCACTTTCCATGACAGGGTTACCTGCCCATAGTTCCAGGGCCAGGCGGTGATGAATCTTTCATGACCCTTGTAAACAAAGCCATAGTCCATCATGATATACTCCTGTAGCAGTATTTCACTTGGCAGGTAGACATCGTCCTCTGAGTGGTTAAGGAGTGGAGGGGGCAAAAAACAAAAAGTAATAAAGAGATAAGACAGCAATGATAGCATCCTGCTGGATAATAGGGGAAAGAACATGTTGATGGCAAGAGAAATCAAGACTGGACCCTTTAAAAATCTACTTTGCTTTTCTAGAGGCCAGTGATAGAATCAATCCCTTTAAAACATAATCATTATCATTTGCTGATGGTAAAAGTGGAAAGCTTGTTGTAGAGATCTGGAAAATACAGATGATGGAAAGAAGATAATGCAAATCACTCAGTCCTCCTACTCAGAGATACCCACCGTTACAATTGGTGTATCCCAGTCATTCTTTCTCTCCACGTATACAATTAAGGTCCTACTGTGTTCCATTTCCTAATCTATTTCACTTAACCTCACACCATGAACATTTTCATCGTGCCATTCGGGTTTTTTGGTTTTTGTTTTGTTTTGTTTTTTGGTAAAGATGGTTTTTAGTGAGCACGTGGTGATATATGGCATAGATAGTTGACTTGTATCTTCTGGGTTTTCTCAGAAGAACCTCACTGAGCATTCCCAGTGTTTCAGGTTAGCATTACCCCCCCGTGAGCAAGTCGTACCTGCATTCCAAGGGTTAAAAAGCAGGATGAAAGTCCCCAGTGGGTGAACCACACTGTGACTCTGACCCTGGGAGATCTCTAGCTTCAGAGTGTAGGGACCAATGACTGCGTTGGCTGGCGTGAAAAGGGAGACTAAGAGCGAGTTGGTATCAATGGTGAAGTCAAAGGCGCTCCAGACATTTCCTTTTCGAGCCTGGGTGAGAGAGAAGGTGGCTCGGGTTCCCAGGAACTCCTTGGGTGCTGGTCCTGTGTGGGAGAGAATGACCCCAGAGTGAGGTTTTTAAATCTACGTGACATGATTCCAGGAAGACTGAGAGGACCCTCACCTCCTTGCTAATCTTTTTGGCTTAAGGCTTTTATTGCCACTGGGTGTCTTCAGGCAAGCCACTTATGACCTGTGGGCCTCAGTATTTTTATCTGTAAAATGGGATCATAATACTACCCACCTGAAACTCTCATCATGGGGATTAAATGAAATAATATGTATGAAGTTTGAGCACAGCACTTGTTGCATATGGAAAAATCAGCTATTACTATCACAACTGCAGTTTGCTGAGTTGGCCAAATCTTTCCTTAACATCACTTACAGGGCCCTGGGGATCCCAAGAAAGGAGAGGGGAGGAAGCACTCAGAAAGGAGAGGTGGGAGCCCTATAGGTGAGTTTTGCCTTGGGGCCAGGTGAACTCACCAGTCTCGGCCACGAAGGTGAGATAATCTGCCCCAAAGTGAAAGGGTCGGTTGAAATGTAGTTGGAGCCCAAAGGACTGGCCCCGTCGCACGATGAGCCGCCTCAGGCCCATCTCCTGGGTGTGATGCTCTTTGTTGTTCCTCGGGCTCTGCAGATCCACAGACCTGAGCTCCAAGGCTGCCACTGGAGGGGGGCAAGGAGGAGACCAGTCATTACCCAGCTGTGGCTCCCTGGCTCTGTCTTAGGTAGGATTCCGTCCAGACCTTAGCCCTTCTGCCACTCTGCCTCCTAGTTTCACAGCCTAGCCTCAGAGGGCAATGTAGCAGGATCTGACCCTGGAGTGGGAAGACTGTGGTCCTAGTGACCTCTGCCCCTGGACCCCAGAGCTACAGGGCTTAAGAATTAGGGCCCCAGGAAGAGAAATGTTTCTACAGCACTAAAACTTAACCCTTGAAGGGCCACCGCGTACTATTAACCACTTTTGTCGACAGTCTTTCCAAAAGTTACTCTATTGTCCTACTGATAGAAGAAAGAGCATATTAGAATTTTGTACGAATTAAGTCAGTGAGCTGACTGGAGGCTGGGACCTCAGCTACAGGTTTTAAGATCCTGGGTGGGTGGCTTATTTCTCACCTGTCAGCCACATTCCATGTGTATGAGGGCACTGACTCTTCCCAGGATGCTCCTGTACGTGTACACCTAATATACAGATTAAAGACTCTCATAGCTCCATGGGCCAGAGTGTGGGCTCTCACCACCTCAGCTGTGAGACTTTGAGCAAGTCACTTATGTCCCTAGACATCAGTGTCCTCCACTGAGAAACGGAGACTGTAGTATTCTGACCCCATAGGGTTCACATGGGTGTTGAGTGAGGATTCATGTGGAAAGACCTTATTGTAGTGGCAGGTGGAGAGTCAGCCCTCAGTAATCCCTCATTGCTCTTAGTGCTAGGAATAATGCAGCCTCAGACTGCATTTGCTTTGTTATTTCTGCTGGTGGTATTTATTGCACTTACCGTAAATGAAAATCTGTTAAGCCTTTGTCCCAAATAGCATATCAGTTTATCTCAGTGTTCTCCACTGGAGAAATTCTGTCCCCTGGGGGAAATTTAGCAATGTCTGGAAGCATTTTTGGGTGGTCACAACTGGGACAGAGCCCAAGGATGCTGCCAAACAGCACCCTAGAGGAAAAACAAATGTCGGCACCTACTTGGTTTTTGTGCCATTCACATTTTGAACTTCCACATATATTCTTTTTTTAAAAAATATTTTATTGACTTATTTATTTATTTGAGAGAGAGCGAGCAACAGGGTGAGGGGCAAAGGGAGAAGCAGACTTCCCGCTGAGCAGGGAGCCTGAAGCCAGGCTTGATGCAGACTCCGTCCCAGGACTCCAGGATCAGGACCTGAGCTGAAGGCAGACACTTAACTGACTGAGCCATCCAGATGCCCCCAAACTTCCACATATATTCTTTATGTTTTTACAAATGAGTTCACTTTGCTAGTTTCAGCTCATCTTTCCCACCTGGCTGGATTTCTTGAATTCCAATTCTTTCACTCAAACACCGTCTGAGGATTGCCTAAACTGTTTTCTAGCTCTTCTTCCAGTCACTGGTAATAAGATGGCTCTAAACATTAGGGCTTAAGTCAGAAGCCAATGGAGTCATGTTAGAGCTTTCTTCCAGGTTAATGCTGAGCTATTAGGAAATACTCTTTAAGTGTAGTTGTTCAACTACCTGTGACTACATCTAATACTTCACATGAGGAAAGTGGATTAGGTATTTAAATATGTTTTTCAGAAGGGCGCCTGGGTGGCTCAGTCAGTTAAGCCATCTGCCTTTGTTTCAGGTCATGATCCCTGATCCTGGAATCAAGCCCGTCCCTCATTGGGCTCTCTGCTCAGTTGGGAGCCCCCTTCTCCCTCTCCTTCTGCCCCTTCCCCTTCCCCTATTTGTGATTTCTAGCTCATTCTCTCTGCCAAATAAATAAATAAAATCTTTTAAAAGTGTCTTTCATAGTCTAAAGCAAATCCAAATTTAATATTTGCATCTTTCCCACAAATTTGTTAAACTTTTGGCTAAAAACAATGTTCTTGTTGATCCCTTGATCCCCCTTCTTGTAACCTTCTTTCCTTGAGGTTGATTCAAAGCTGAATTACTGGATTGAATAGTACGAAGTTTTTAACCTCTTGATGTAACTTAAGCACTTAAATAATTACATTATTAGAACAGAAAAGTCAGGGCAAGATCTAAGACAGTTGCTTTTGGGTTACTTAATAGCATTTAAAAAAAAAATCAGGTCCAATCCATTAGTAGTTAGAAAATAAATTTAGAGAAATGTGACCAATATTTTTTAAAATAGAAAATATCACAATGTATCACACATAAGGAGAGCAAGTGTAATTTTATGTGTAACTGGGTCATGATGTGAACTGTGGGTCATCGCCAGAAATTTTAAAACTGGCCTAGATACTGGTGGAAACGGAGTGCATCTTCTCTGTTCCTGAGGGGTCTGATGTATTCATACCAGGAACTGCAAGACCTCTGAAGGAAGCTTCTCCACCCCATGTATAGAGCCCAGTGGCCATTCCACCCTGAAAGATCAGATTCCCAAAGAAGGCAGTGAACAGCACCCAGGAGTGCTTATATCACTTCCACAGAAAGGAACAGGACTGGGGGCAGCCTTTTCCTGGCTGCTGTTCACAGCTGGAAACATAGTTCCTAAGGGCAGTCAAGTCAATTCTCCCTTTACCCAGGCTGGATCTTGGTTTGGGAAGGAAAGGGGAAGAGGAAGAAGGAAGATGTCTTCCTCTTCATGCCTGAGGTTGCAGTGCACGGAGAAAACTCATTCTCCTTTGGAGACTCAGGTTTTCTTTTTATTCCACTTAATACCACTATGTATTTGGCTCAGTAAAGTGCATTTCCTGTCAGGGAGACAGTGACTTCAGAGAACAAAAGAGAGGTCCTTCAAGGGAGTAGGAAAAGAAAACCAAGAGGCTCAAGAAGAGGTTCAACAAAGCAGGAAATCCAGCAGGACTAGTAAAAACAGGTCAGCACCCATAAGGCCTTCTTGACTTGGTCACAGGCCCACCAGAGTTAATGACTTGAGTGAGAGGATGGTAAGACCTGGCCACGTGATTCCTGGTGGTTGACTAATACGAAGACAAGGAAGGATCAAAATATTCCCCCATGTATTATTAGTCTTAAAAAGTTGAGGGGGGTGAACATTTAAACAGCCATCTGTCTGTGATGAGTTCTGAGGTGAGTACTGAAGCTCCTGCCCTTTGAGACCAAAGCCTGAGGCAGCCTTGCTCTCGAGGGTGGTTCCATCTTCGCCCTTGGGTCTTAGCTCAGAGGTAACCACTACACTGAGGCTTTCTTTGGCCACTGAATATGATGCCTCACCTCTCACCCTATTGCTTGCCATCACAAAACCCTCTTTATTCTCTGCTATTCATAGTATCTCGAATTAGTTCCTCAGAAGCAGAGACCTTGGCCGTCTTCTCACACCTGGATTCCCCCATGCCTAGGATGGAGTATGGTTCCTAATTGCTGTCAACGGTAGCTAACGCTCACTGAATACCTACTAAATGCCAGGCACCTTCAGAAGTATTTTATTTATCTGAAACCATTTCTGTTCTTTCAACCACCCTGTGATGGAGGTGTTAATATTGTTCCCCACATGCAGGCAGGTATAGGGCAGAGCTGGGATTCAAACCCATGTGGGCTGGTTCCAGAGCCTTCCCTCTTAACCTTCACCTGCCTTCCTTGGTGGGTTCTCTAGGATGTTTGCTGCAGCAGTATGTGCAGCGTGGATAAAGTACAAGGAGAAAAACCCTACAGGAGGGCATTGGGACTATAGGGGAAGAAGAGAGAAGCCCACAATGGCAGCAGATCCAACAGGAGTGGGTGCTTGACTCCAGGCCAAGATGCTGCTGTTCGATTCAGTAGTAATGGGTACACCTATCCATGGTGGGAGGATGGTACAACTTTCTGAGGGCAATTTATCAGTATTTATTACCAAAGAAAAGAAAGTCTTAAAACATAAATACATTTGAGCCATAAATTCATCTTTTGGAAATTTTTCCTAAGAAAAATCGTAATTTGTGTACAAAAATGTAAGCAATGAGGATCTTCAGTTCGACCCAAATATCCTACAGTAAGAGCTGGATATGTAAATTTTATTCCTCTCATCTCAATGTAACCAACAGAAAGAACAAAGAATCTGGGGAAATAATTCATGAGGCACTAAGAAGCAACATAAAAAGACTCAAACCCGATATGGTAAGAGGTGGCACTATGGGAAATTCCTCTTTCCTTTGAGTTTTTTGGTATTGTCCAAGCTTTTGCTTTGAACATGTATTCCTTTTGTATTTAGGGTAAAGTGTTACTTTGGCTAGAGGCAGGTTTTTAAACAGGAGTGACACCATCAGAGCTGTAGGTCAGGATTATTCTGGCTATGGTATGTAGCCCGGACAGAGGGGAAAAGTCTGGGGTGGGAGGGGCAGTGAGACTCTGTCCTAATAACCCAGATAAAAGGCTAAGATGATCTAAACAAAGGTGTTGGCAAGAAGAAAGGAGGGACCGCCTGGTGTATGCGAGGGACTGGCAAGGGACTGGTGAGGGACTGGCGTCCATGGGCATGTGACAGGCTAGTAAACACTTGTGGAAATACCTAACTTCCAGGGCTTCCTTAAGCTAGTTTGGATGAAGACTAGGGCAGAATAAAAGCATGCACAATGTCCTAAGCAATGTCCTAGGCAGTCAGGCTACCAGTGAAAGACTGGAAAGCTCCAGAGATAACCAAGGGTAAACTATCCTAGGCACAGCCAGCAATGAGATTTGGCACCGACCACCAAACAGCGGGTGCGCTCAGCTCCTTCTCCGTCTCCTGCCTTTGTCCCTGCATTCAGTCTAGCTCCTCTGTCAGTGTCTTTCTTGTCTTTTCCCACTTCTCGTTATTATGATAAGTTTAGTGCTTTCTTAAATACTCCATTCCTTTTCATTGCTTCCCTTTTAAAAAATGTGAAAGGGTATGGCTTTGTGAGAGCTCTTGAAGATTCCTAAGGGATGAGATTACTGCAGTGTGTTTCTGTGTCTCTTAAAGTGTGCAAGAAGAAAAATGTCATATTATCTAAAGGTTCAAGTCCAGATTTCTTTCTCAAGCATTCAAAGCTCTCCCCAATGTGGTACCAACATATCTATCCAAACTTATCTCCCAGTAGCCCATAAATGAACTCTGCCTCATTCATGTTGTGTCTTCTAAATAGATCATGCTTGGCTGGCTCTACCTCTGGATGGTCCCTTCCCCAATCTCTACATCCCCACCATCTCCATTCTTCCAGCAAAATTCAGCATCCACCTTTTCCACGAAATCCTACCCAAGCATTTAGGAACATGGAGATATCTTAACACCTGTAACAATAGTTTTATATCTGGGTAATATTTCTTGAGTGTTTTTAAGCCCCGGGCTTTATATTTATTATCTCCTTCTATCCGTACAACTACCCAATAAGATATTATTAACTCCATATTATAGGTGAGCAGACAGACCAGCACTGAGCTTAAGTAACTTGCCAAGTGTCAACTACCTAGTAAGTGGAAAAATTGTCATTCAAACCTAGACAGCTTGACTTCAGAGCCTACCTAGCTTTTCACATTTGGCTTGTGGTTCTGGTCTGGAGGTTTTCACCTCCCCCCCTCCCCAAGTAAGTGAATATTGTGCTTTATTCAAATGAGAGTGTAATGAACAGACCTAAGAGGAGCTGCTCTGGTGGAAGAGTGCCCTAGGGGTCTAAAGAACACAATGAAAATCATAGATTCTTCCCAAACTCCTCATCTGAAAACGCCAGCTGGTCAGGTCAAAACCAGTTCCAGAGCCCACGTGTTGTCCCTCTCTTCTTCTCTGGAATTTCTCGGACTCTGAACCATTTATTTGTCAGTTAATCATGTACTACTAAGCTGTTTCTTTGAAACACTATTTCCCTTTAATGATATCTACAGGATTAACTGTATTACGTAATTGTTTATACCTAGTACTCAGCAATTCAAATAGCTGCTGGCAGGAGGAAAGTGTCCCTAGGATGGCTATACAGTTTAAATTTTTAGGCCTTTTGCAGCAAATGTAACAGAGGACATATATCCATAATGTAGAAAAGTTGCTAAAAGTTCTCTGATTAAGTTGTAATCAGAGAAATGCAGACTAAAACAATAATGAGATCCCATCTTTGATCCATTTAAACTATTTAAAAGATTTTTTAAAAATCTTTTTATTTTATTTTTTAAATCTTTTTTAAAAATATTTTTATTTTTTTTTTTTTTTTTTTTTTTTTTTTTTTTTTTAAAGATTTTATTTTATTTGACAGAGAGAGAGAGAGAGAGAGATCACAAGTAGGCAGAGAGGCAGGCAGAGAGAGAGAGGAGGAAGCAGGCTCCCCGCGGAGCGGAGAGCCCGATGCGGGGCTCGATCCCAGGACCCCGGGATCATGACCCGAGCCGAAGGCAGAGGCTTTAACCCACTGAGCCACCCAGGCGCCCCTAAAAATATTTTTATTTTTTAAATTAAATTAAAATAAATTTAAATTTTATTTAAATTAAATTTAATTTTAAAATATTTTAAAAAATATTTAAACTATTTAAAATAGCATATTCTGTAAATATGCTATAAATGGAAGTGTACTGTTTCATACATTGATGGTGTTAGTATAAATTCGTACAGATGTTTTAGAGGAAATCAATTGATATTGAAGAGGAACAGAATATGCCAACCCAAAATATGCCACTTTGGCATAAAGATTATTTTGAGCTGAAGGTGCTTGAGAAGCAGATACAAGAAAAGGTCTCAGCACTCCCCTTATTTGCCTAAAAGCAGGACTCACATTTACAAAGGTGTCCCTCCTCTACCCTTCTCTACCAGGAAGGGTAGAAGTCCATCACCAGAGACAGCTCTAGACCCTCATCAACCCAGATATGGCACCAGAGGAAATCTATATAAATCTATATATAATTATTAACTGGCTCTTCTCTTCTACTGGTTTCCCCCTAAACTTACCTTCCTACAACTTCATGCCCTAAGTACTCCAAGTCCTTCTCCTTTGTCTTGTCACTTCTTTAAAAATGTCTTGTTCTCTTGTTGAGATGCTATACAAGTCCAAGTTCTAATCATCTCTTTGAGTTACTCATCACTAAGTGCTCCCATGTGTGTGCAAAGTACATGTTAATACACTTCTGTTTGTTTTCTGTTTCTTTTATCAGTCTAATTATTGGTCCCCAGCCAATGAACTTGACTGGGTAGCAGGAAAAATAATGAAGTTTTCCCTCTTCTACAATATCCATTAAAAACTTAGTGGATATTGTCTTTGATCTAACAATTCTTTTAGAAATCTTACATATAAAAAAGACTTTCACACATATGCAAAGTTTTATCAGTGGGGATGTTCATTGCAGCATTATTCATAAGAGCAAAATACTGGAAACAATCTAAATGTCCATGAAAAAGGCATAGTAACAAATAAAACAATTTTTATTAATAAATTTATTAAACTGTTTATATACCCAGAATGGAAAATTATATATACTTCATTTAAATTTTTTGATAGACAAGTATGCAGTGGCATGCAAAGATTTCCAAGATATATGATTAAGTTTTTAAAAAAGCAAGTCAACAGATAATATGTATTACATAATTTCATTGTATAAAATGAAAAATTCTATATAGTCTATTATTATCTGGAAACAGTTAACCTCATTGTTAACAGTTCTCTCCCATGAGGAAGGAGGAGGATTTGGAGTACATACATATGTGAAGGGGTACTTGGCATTTTTTATCCTAAAACATGAACTTTTTACTTTTTGTAACAAACATATTTTTTGTGTGTGTTTTACTTGCTTAATTAAAGTATAGCTTAAAAAAAGATAATATAACATTTAGGCTTAGGTTGCAGATACCTGAGGGGAAAAATTACCCTAGACTTTGGCAAAAAAAACACCCTAGAATCTAGTGTACAAAGAGATGTCTTGAGACTTCTCTATTAAACTATGACTTGTGGTATAATACCATGTACATACCTAATCTCTAGTAGTTTCTGTGATACATAAATTTGGACACAATTTTAAGAAATACAGAATCCATGTTTAGTGTCCTCTCCCAGCAGGCCTTGTGTGCCTGCCAGGCTGGAGTGTTCTTTACATTCCTAGCAGCAGAGGTTCTGAGGGGACCCAAAAAGAGCCAGAGTTCAGAGGGCAGAAGCAGCACTCTCCTAAGGGGAGCTCAGAGTCAGAGGAGAAGCTGGGCCAGGAAAAAGGTCTAGGATCTAAGAGGTGGTCTTCCCACAGCTGCAGGGTTAGCCAAAGAAATGGCTTCCCACGTACCAAGGACATCTGGTGGTAAAGGTCAAGATCCTTATGGGCTTCCTCAGACTTCTCAAGGCCATTCCAGTCACAAGATGTCAAAGCAAAGTTTGCTCACAGCTTTAAGGTTATGTTGAATCCACTCATAAGAAAAGTAATGGTTATGCCCCAATGATTTGTGTCTTCCGAATGAAAGTGGGGAAATGGGGGGAAGGAGCCAGATTACAAAATGAACTATCACCATCCATTTAAGTTCTCCTGTCCCTTCTGTTCACCCCCCACCCTCCCAAAACACCTCCCCTCTCTTAATTCAGCACCTCAGAAAAGTCAGATTCCCGGTACTCACTCTGGTCCATCTCCCTCCTTCTTCTGTCAGCCAAGGCCCTTCAGCTAATCAGTATTAAGATTCCAGACCTAATTGTGTCTTCAAGCATTTACAGTCATCCTCCTAGAACCTTTTCTCCCATCCTGAGTTGGTTGGGTGGGGCTGCCATTTCCTCCTCCTCCTAGGACTCCTCCTGCTCTTAATTTCCCCACTGTTCCGGATGCATCTTTGCATAAGGAAAGAAGTTTCTGTCCTAAGCCTTTTAAAAATTTGCTGAGGGATTTGTTTCTGTGGCCTCCTTTTTAAGCTGAGAAGACTCAAGTGATATGGAAGGCAAAGCATGATTTGATCTGTCCCTTTGCACCTCTGTCACTTTAAGGCTCGGGACCCAGTTCACTCTAAGCCAGCACAGTCTGGTGTCAGGCACTGCCAGATAGTCAGTGTCCAGATGGGGACGAGTAAGCAGCAGAGCTGCCCTCAGGACGGTCATTCACCAGTGGTCATGAAAACAGATTTGAACAGCCCATTAGGACCTGGAGACCTTTGCATCTTGAAAAACGGAGAATGTTGACACGGTGAATTATTATGCCATTGATTAAATATGAAGTTGATAGGGGCATGTGAGTGGCTCAGTCAGTTGAACATGCAACTCTTGCTTTTGGCTCAGGTCATGATCTCAGGGTCATGAGATTAAGTCCCACATCTGGCTTGGTACTCAGTAGGGGGTCTGCTTGAGATTCCCTTGCTCTCCCTCTGTCTCTTCTCTTGCCACCCCCCAACCCCGGCTTCTGCATGCTCTCTCTCTCTAAAATAAATAAATAATTTTTTTTAAAAAATGAAGTTGGTAAAAGTTTCCAATGACAAGGGGAAATACCTATAAATAGTGTTAACTAAGGTGTGGGGGGGAAGCAGGGTAAAAAAGCAGTGCAGCTTATCTCAATAGTGTAAAAAATGTTATTTATATAAATAGACCCATCTTTAAAAGATGGAAGAAAATATAAAGTGTGATTGTTTAAGAGCAGTGGGATTGTGAATGATCGTGATTTGCTTATTTATACTTTTCTGAATTAAAAAAATTTTTCATGGTGGGAGTTTAAGATGTTTTTAACCAGCTCGGGGAAAAAAATGCTTTTCAGGTGGTGCCTGGGTGGCTCAGTGGGTTAAGCCTCTGCCTTCAGCTCAGGTCATGATCTCAGGGTCCTGGGATAGAGCCCCGCATCCGGCTCTCAGCTCAGCGGGGAGCCTGTTTCCTCCTCTCTCTCTGCCTGCCTCTCTGCCTACTTGTGATCTCCCTCTCTCTGTCAAATAAATAAATAAAATATTTTTTAAAAAAATGCTTTTCAGAGTAAGGGAGCAAAGTGGTAGGAAGACCATGACTGGAAATCTGGACATGGGTATTTTACCCGATTCACAGTGTAAAGAGAGAAGCAGAAGTATTTAGTCAACACACCTGAAGGAAGAATTTGGTTTGGTGAAGAATAATGCTGCAGAGAAAACATAAAGCTATTTACATGTTCACTGATCATTGTCAAAGGTATGTAAGAGGTGCCTAATTCCCTGGGTTAATCTGTGTGATTCATCGAAAATTCCCACACCTATTGTAACCAAAGCTTTCTGTCACATCCTCTGCCTTTTTTTAATGTGTTGAATGTATTTAGGAAATGGTCCTCAATTAGATGCATTAAACTTACTCATTACCAAGTGTTTACTGAACACCTCAGGGGCTTTATTTTATTTAAAAAAAAAAAAACTTTGGCTCAGAAAAATATACTTTGGTTACTGGTGCAAAAATCTCTTGTATTAGAACCATATGCTCTTTTGAGGAAAGTGGAATTTTAAAAAAAACCTCTTTGTAATAGAACTCCTAATTCATACTGAAGATATTTTGAAAATAGAATTTTTAAAATGATTGTATTTATTTATTTGAGAGAGAGAGAGAGCATGAGCAGGGGAGAGGGGCAGAGAGAGAGGGTGTGCTGAGCAGTGAGCCCAACACAGTGCTGGATCCCAGGACTCTGAGATTATGACCTGAGCCATGATGACAAACCATTAACCGACTGAACCACCTAGGCGCCCTGAAAATAGATTTTTTTTTTTAATGGTAGAGGGTAGTATACATTTTGGTAAATTTCCTTCCTGTTATTTTGTCTATGCAGAGGTGGGACTTTTTCCTTAGTAGTAATCACACTGTATATTGAGGACAGGACCTGCTTAAAGTGTGAATTTCCATAAAAACAATTTGCCATCTTATTTGAAAATACAGCTTTCACAATGTAATGACTTCTGCCTTATAAAAATAAACTTTCATGTCTCAAATTCTATTTATTTATTTATTTATTTACTCACTTACTTATTTGGGTGGGGGCTTATATGAGAAAAGAGGTTACTCCAAAAATAACCACAGTATTACCATTTAGGTTAATGAAAGAAATTTCATTCGGTCAACCTAAGAGCCTCATTAAGACTGGATGTCCTGGGGTACCTGGGTGGCTCAGATGGTTAAGTGTCTACCTTGGGCTGAGGTCATGGTCCCAAAGTCCTGGGCGGTGTTCTGCATCGGGCTCCCTGTTGAGTAGAGAGTTTGCTTCTCCCTCTCCCTCTGCCCCTCCTCCTTGCTTGTGTGAACGCTCTCTCTCTCACTCTCAAATAAATAAATAAATAAATAAATTCTTCAAGGGAAAAAAAAAAGACCGAGTATCCCAATTTTCCCTACTATTTTGATGCCTTTCCTTCCTTTGTTTTACAAGTTTGAATGCCTGGAATACTGATGGCACCATACTAGAAGTTTTAAGGCACACAAAGATGGTCTCCAACCCAAAGGAGCTTACAGTCCACTGGTGGAGAGGAAACACACACAATATCCTCTACAAAGGAAACTGCTCTTCGTAGGCTCAAAACAGTGGAGGTCTTCTAGGGAGGAGCTCTGGAAAGGCTTTGTGAACTGTGAGCAGCCACTGGCAGATGAGGATTTTCGGGAGAAAGCTGGTGTGAGAAAGGCATTCCGGGCCAAAGACACAGCACCAGTAAAGGGGGAGAGCAGGGAAATCCAGGCCTTCTAAAACCGGCAGAGGAATTGGCTGCAGCAAGCAAACTCATTTTATAAACCAGTTGTCTTTGGTAGGGAAAAAAAGGAAGAGAGGCTTGAAAGCTGGAAAATGGTGAATAACAAAGCTACTTTTCCTGCACTGCTTTAGAAAGTATAGTTTTATAGCTGCAAGTGACCAGTTTTAAAACCTAAACACTGAAAAAATTGAGCTTTTGATTACCCCTAGCTTTTTTTCATACCACCACCTACACCAGCTCCTTCTACATGATTGTCATACCCACCTGGAATCTAGCTAAGCAGTTATATTTGGCAAAAAAGTTTTTTTAATGGAGTTAGAATCACATGATTAAGTTATCAGTATCCATCATGGTATTGCAAATCATGTTCATTGACTGAGTATATTATATTCTGTGTATAGATTTCTCACTAAAAGACAAATGCCTAATACAGTCAAGCTTTAAATTTGGTTTCCTGAACAGAAAAGATTTTCTTCCATAGAATCATCTCTGTTTTGATAGTAGACTAACCTCTGCTAGGGTTAATCCACTAGATTTGTCCCATAACAAGGTCGCAAGCTCTGAGGACGCTTAAATCTAAAATAAATACAGAACAGACCCCCTGTAACCCTCTCCTGGCTCCATATCCTTGTATGTGTCTAGTGCTTGAAGATCTTGCTGTTACTTCAAATTCAACATTTTCAAAATTGAATCTATTAGTCCCACCCAGCCCCCAAATTCATATTTTTACTCATCCTTGTAAATATTATAAATCTTCATTAGTTTTTTGGAGGCTTCTGTTTGACGGTTATATGACCAAGTGGATAAGGCACAGGCTTCTGAGTTAGAGAAGTGGTTCAGGATCCTTCTCTGTCCTTTCTGAGATTTAGTGCTTCCCTGACTATAAGCAAGTAAGCCTTGATGAGCACTCTACTCTTACATAAAATGGGGCTGATAGCAGGGCCTACTTCACAGAGTTGCTTTGAGACTCAAATAGGTAATGTTTGTAAAAGCCTTAAAGTGCTACACAAACATTAGCCAGTTTTATTTGGTAATAACAGTAATATTTATGATCCTTCAGAATGTGAGATTCATACAAGAATGTGTCAAGATGGGCTAAGCTTCCCAAAGAGACATTCATGACCATAGAGAACTTGCCATAACCTAGTCCAGCCCAATCTCATGCAGCCTTGTCTTTACTCCTGGCCTGATTATTCTCAAGGGGACGAAAACATATATGACCTGAACAGATTAGGTCATACCCTTGCTTCAGACTCACCAATGGCTTGCCTTGCTCCACAGTCCAAAATCTTCACATGGCTCACATGTTCTGCCATGTTCTACCCTGACCACATCTCCAGCAGTATTGCCCACCATTCTTCCTCTCACTTGCTTGCTGATCTTTTCTTGGCTTGCTCAATCCATTCCCTTCCCTGATCACACTCTGTACCCCCTCTCCAGACCTCCACTGAAATGTCACTTTATCACAGAAGCTTTTTCTAACTAGCTGAGACACCATATTTACTCTCTTGGAACGCTTAACTTCTCCTTCACAGCACCGATCACACTCGAAACAACCATATGTATACTTTTTCTTCTCCTCTAGACTCCCTGCCTCCTATGCATCATTTGCATGATTCTTCCCAAACAGGCTGAGCCATCTGCAAAATGAAGCCCGTTTTCTATGATACTTGAATTACAACAACACCAATCCCTCCCCTATGAAATTAGCTGGAAGTCAAGTAACTCCTGAGATCCCCTCCACTCCCCAGAAGTCCTAGATTCCCTCCCCTAGAATTCCCCAGGGTTCCTTACTTTTGTGCACAAATCAGCTCTGCTGTCTTGACCCCTGGTGCCTGCTTGGAGAATGGGAACTCAACCACAGTCTTTCAAAGATGGGTTGACTGGTTCTGGCAGGCTAGAGGTTCTTGGCCAACCCCACAAGCTGGGAAGGATTACAGAGGCATTTAGCTATATAGCTGGGAGGGTGTGGCAGAAGGGGTTAATAAGATCAGCCACACCCACTGCCTGGGTAGCTCCTGAACCCCTGCTGTAGACCGGGTTCTCATCCAAACAGCCCCTTCCTGGTTGTGAGTCCCTGCCTGCCTGTCTGATCACAGTCTGGACCACCCAGGCCATCAAACTTGTTTTAAGGAGTAAGCATCCAAGGGAAGTTAGTCATAGTTGGTCTCCTAATACCCCCTTTCCAGGTGTTCCTTTGCCGCTTGAAAATGATGGAGGAAGAGTAATGGAGGAGTTTCACCTAAACATTAAAAACTAGGGTGGAGGTAAGGCCAGTTTTGCCAACAACAACCCCAAAATGGACAAAAATATTTTTATTCTTTTTATAATGTATATGTTGATCCCATCAATTATGCTGCAACCAGATTTTGTCTTCAGGCTGAACATAATCTAGTCTCCTCTACTTTTTATTCCAACCCCACCTACCACCAGCACAGTTCACTATCACCCCTCCTGGACCACTCCACCTTCTAACTGGCCTCCCATGGCACACAATCCCTATACCACACAACACCCAGAGTAATCCTTCAGAAAAGCCAAGATTATCAAATGAGTCCCTTGCTTAAATTCTTCTGTATCTTCTTATTCCCCTTAGAGTAAGGTCCAAAAGATAGAATACAGTCTTGTATGTTCTAACTCTGCTTTCCTTTTCCTTGTTCTCTTTCTGCTGCAACCATTCATTCATTTGACACATATTTGCCAAGCCTCTGTTGGAAGAAAAGAGCAGCCAGTGTGAGTGGGGTGAGGTTGGTGGGGGGAATGACTTGAGGAAAGGGTCAGAGAAGAAGAACCCCACTGGTCATGTTAACTATGGTTAGTTCAGATTTCCTCTGAGCTTTCCTGGTTCCTTGGGCACATCTGTTTTCTCCCAATAACTTACATGCATTTTCCTGGAATATTCTCCACTCTTCTATTCTGCTAGCTAAACGTTCTTCTTTCTTTAGAACTCTAGCTTAAACATTACTTACTTCTGAATGACTTCCTTGATAAATGTGCTCATAGTTTTCATTCATTTCATTGAGTGTCTGTCATGTGCCAGGCACTGTTCTAGGCTCTGTGGATACAACTAAACAGACTTTCATCAAATTAGAAAGCTATGTGTGGGATGATATGACAGGAAATGTGGTTTACATGGTATACCCAGAATCTGTCTTAGAGAACTCCCTTGAGGAGCATCTCAAAGAGACGGCCGTCCTTTGGAGCAACAAAGGTACAGCAAGCATCTCTAGGCTTTGGGCTGAAAGGGACACATCTTATGAAGATACAGTAGCCCTAAGAAAGTAGCAACTTCAAATTAATTGCAGGCATTGATTTGGGAACTAGCTGCTTCTCAAATGGACAGCACTATGAAATCCAAAGTTTATTTACTTAGAAACAGTAGTGATTTCCCTAACCAACCCCACAGAGGACATATGGCTATTAGTGGAATAGACATATGGTTATTAGTGAAGAGATGTATGGTTGTTAGTCCCCAGAGGAGACATATGGTTATTAGTGAAGAGTGGCTGTATCCAACCTCTGCTGCAGACTCTAGGGGCTGCCACTATTTCCCAGATGGAATTCTGCAACCCCAAGTTGTGTCTGAAATGACTCCTTTCAGAATGAGCCTCTGAAAGTTTAAACAAAGAAATTCTGGTTTTTTTAAAGATTTTTTTTTATTTATTCGAGACAGAGAAAGACCACAAGCAAGGGGTGGGGGCAGAGGGAGAGGGAGAAGCAGACTCCTTGCTGAGCAGGGAGTGTAACATGGGCCTCAATCCCAGGACCCTGGGATCATGACCTGAGCTGAAGGCAAATACTTAACTGACAGAGCCACCCAAGTGCCTCAACAAAACAAGTCTTTTTTGAATTCATTCAACAAACATTTTTATTTTTTAATTATGCATTTAAATTTATTTATTTATTATCATTAGATTTTTTTAATTTCTAATTTTTTATTAACATATAATGTATTATTAGCCCCAGGGGTACAGGTCTGTGAGTTGCCAGGTTTACACACTTCACAGCACTCACCATAGCACATACCCTCCCCCAATGTCATAACCCAACCACCCTCTCCCTACCCACCTTCCCCAGAGACCCTCAGTTTGAACAAATATTTTTGTTGAGAGCTTCCATGAGTGTGGCCCTCAGCTAGATTCTAAAGGTGCAGCAGTAAATAACAGACATGGTTCCTATACTCATAGAGTTTATACTCTACCAAGCGAGATAAACATCTCCAAACTAATTACTTAGCTCCAAGTGAGCAAGTAAAGAGTATTCTGAAACCATATTTCAAGAGAGCCTCGTCAATCTGGGGAAGGGTGGAAGGTGGGGACAGGAAGGCCTCCAGGGGGAAAGATCTTTGACTTTGTTTTATAAGATAACTGGAAATTCTAAGTATGGGAAGATGATGCTGAGTGGCAAGGAGCTGTGCAAACACCCTGCAGTAGAAAGAAGCAGGTGTGAGTCCCCTAACATTTCTGAGAGGTCAGTGCGACTGAAGTACCTAGAGCAAAGGGGAGCATAGGATGAGATGAAGGCCAGAGATTTCATTTTGGGGTTATGACAATGAGAAGCCATTAAGGGTTTTAAGTAAGGTAGGAAATGTCATGTTTATGTTTTTTGTTTGTTTGTTTGTTTGTTTATTTGACAGACAGAGATCACAAGTAGGCAAAGAGGCAGGCAGAGAGAGAGGAGGAAGCAGGCTCCCTGCTGAGCAGAGAGCCCGATGCAGGGCTCGATCCCAGGACCCTGGGATCATGACCCGAGCTAAAGGCAGAGGCCTTAACCCACTGAGCCACCCAGGCGCCCCTCATTTTTGTGTTTAAAGAGATCATTCTGACTTTATGGTGGAAGAGCAATTGGGAGGGGGGAGCAAAGGTGAATGGAGGGAGACCTATTGGGAGAGCCCTGAAGTGAAGCAGGAGAGAAACGATGGAGACCTGGACCAGGGTAGTGGCATTAGAGATGTTCTCAGTAGAGGACACTAGAGGCATTAGAAGATAAACTGATAGACTATGGTAATTGACTGGATATGTGTAGTGAAGTAAAAGGAGATGTCATGAGTCCTAAGTGTTCTGGCTTCATGCATCTTGGTGGGTAGTGATGCTGTTCTTCAAATAGGAAACACTGGATGAGGACCAAGTTTGTAGGGTCAGAGTAGGGGTCAGGTTCAGGATTTGTGGTTGAGTTTGAGATGCTCTTTAGATGTACAACAGAAAGTCTGATTAGGCTGTTGAACAGATGAATTTGGAGCTTACAGGACAAGTCTGGATTCAAGATGTAAGAAGTCATTGGAGCTGAGAGTTTGGATGTGTGCACCTGGGAAAAGTTGTAGAGTGAGAAGAGCACCTAAGACAGATTTTGAGGAACACCAGCACTTGAAGGGTGGGTAGAGGAGGAGGATGGCCATGGAGGCTGAACAGAGAATCCAGAGAGGTAGTAGGAAACCAAGGAGGTGGCTGTCCCAAGAGGACAAAGAAAGGGAATCTCAAGAAAAAGAAAGTGCTTATTGGTAGGAAGGGCTGACAAGCTATCAAGTAACACGAAGTCTGAGAAGTGTCCATCAGCTTCGTGGTATGGAGACAGTTGGACCTGGGAGAGAAAGATTTTGATGGTGAGATGGTGGGAAAGAAGACATTGGAGAGAATTGAGAACTGCATGGCAGGGGAGGGAATGGATCCAGTGAATGTGGACAGTGTTGGGATGGACTTCCTTTCCTATTGCCAGGCTTCATTTTCATTCTTTTAAAAATAACCAGCAAAGGGAAAAATTCAGGACACCTAGAGGTAGAGGCCAATTGAAGAGAATTCTTTCACTGTCCCTTTATTTTCTACTCAAAACAATATTCAGTAACATTTAAATATTACTCACTTTTGGGGCAACCAGATGGCTTATTTGGTTGAAAATCCAACTCTAGTTTTTGGCTCATATCATGATCTCAGGACTGTGAGACTGAGCCCTGCATTGGGCTCCACACTCAGTGTGAGTCTGCTTGGGTTTCTCTCCCCTCCTTCCTTTGCCCCTCCCCACCCCCAGCATATTCTCTAGATAGATAGATATAGACATACAGATATAGATATAGATATTACCTACCTTTGTTTCCACTCTCTGTGAATGAGATGGCAGGGTTGGGTATTTTTTTTTTTCTTTCTCTCTTCTTTTCCGAATATCTAAGTCAATCTGGATCCCTTCATGGGGGAAAAGACACACGGGGTTTCTCATTCTGGGTACTTTCTTCAAAGACACAGTGGAAGCCGATTTATTTGTAGATATAACATTGGATCTAAACATATTCCCTCACTTGAGCCCACGGCAATGGGTAGGTCTTGCACTATTTATAATTTTAACATAAAAGCATGATTTGGGTAAAAATTGTTTACCAAAATTCTGAAGCAGTGTTACATATTCCATTTGGAGTAACATCAGAAATTTGCCATCTGAGAAAAAGACAGCAAATCTTCAGTTAATCTGCTTTTATTTTTTTTCCAAAGAAACAGAAAAAACTTCGTACCCAAATGGTGAGTACCAGGAGAACTTTGGGCCTATTTAGGGAATTTGACCACGGGGCTGCCATTATAACAACTCTTAAGACGTTTGGTGGTGAGGGAAGGGTAGCATCTGAAGAGGTCAAAGGAGAGCTTTACCTTAATGGGGGAGAACTGAGCATGATTAAATGTTAGTAGGAAAGAATGAGTAGGAAGGGATTAGGAAGGAGAAGCAGTAACTCAGGGACTTCAAACTCAAATGTCCAAGGGTCCAGATAGATAACCTAAATGCATGAGGCAGTGGGATGTAGGAAATAGAGAGAGTGCAGGAACTGCAGAGACTGGAGAGTACAGGCTCTTTCTGAATATTTGCCTGAGGTACAGGGAATTCTGGGAGGTGAGGGAGCTCTTCTTGATTGTGATGCTAGTATGCCTACAAATGTATATGTTGGTTAAAACTTGTGGAATTACACACTAAAAAGGATGGATTTTACTTTTCATTTTTCCTTATTGTAAGTAAAAAAAATAAATAAAAGGGGGCAAAAACTTATATAAGCCAAACATAGGATATATCTGTGGGCCACAAGCATCATTTTGTGGTCTCTAGAATAATTGAGAGAATAAAGCTTTTGAAAAGATGTGAGGAACGGGACCTAGACATCAGGCAGAGAGACTCACATCAGCTGGAGGAGGAATAGGATTTCTGTGGTACCAGGAGGAAAGGTAGTAAGGGAATGAAACCAGGAAGACAAGTTTGTGGCAGGAATTTGAGGGATTTCTGATTGGAAAATAGAAGTCTGTTTTGCTAGTGAAGCAGGAGGCATCTAGGCTTCATCATCAGGAGGCTCATAGTCATCTGCTGACTATGAGGTAGGAGGTGGAAAGTCAGATACTTGAGGAGAGTGGTGATGGTTTGATAGAGCCTGAGAGGAAAATTCGAGCATGAAAAAGATGACAAGGTTGTTAGGTAATATTTCAGGCCCTTCTGAGGTTGGTGATGATTAATTAGGATTGAGTTCAGCAGCATATAACAGGAAACAAAACCAACCAAAATAATGGTGTCTTCAAAAATCAGTTTATTTCTATTTTAAAAATTTTTAAATTTCTCTTTCATATAAAGGAATTCTAGAGGTAAGTCTAGGGCTGGTATATGATTTCATCAGGGATCAAAACTACTACTTTTTTAAAAAGTTTTTATTTAAATTCCAGTTAGTTAATATACAGTGTAATATTAGTTTCAGATATACAATATGGTGATTCAACATTTACATCCATCACCTGGTGCACTCCTTAATCCCTATCACCCCCATCGCCTCATATACCCCCCCTCTGCTAACCCTTAGTTTGTGTTCTATAGTTTAAAAAAAAAAACTACTTTTTCTTCAACAGCTTGGCTTGTGGCTTCCATCCCTAAGGTCCCCTCATGGTTCAAGATGGCCACAGGAGCTGCAATAGAAGGGGGAAGGGGGAGAGGGTAGCTCTTCCTGATCAATCAACTCTCTTAAGCTTTCTTGCTGCAACCACCCTATATCCTTCCCCATTTGCTGAAATGCAGTCAGAAGACCAACCTGCCTACAAGGGAACCTGGGAAATGTCATCTTTTATCCCTGGCAGCTATGTGTCCAAGTAGACATCAGGGTCCTATTATTAAAGAATATACCTGAGAGTATGGAACTGCTAACTTTTACCACAGTGATCTGTTGTTCTCTAATGGGGCTTATCCAAGGATATAACCTGGGAGTTGGTTTCACCAGGAGTTGGGACTTGATCAGACAAATAGTATGAAAGTGCTAAAGAGCAAGAGTCTAGAACTGCTTGACAGAGTGACTAAAAGTATGAACCATGGATTTTAAACTAGTCTGGGGAGAATGATGAGGGCAGGAGGAGACTGAAGGCTGGAGAGAAAGTGGAGATCTTACTACTTAGACATCCTGATGCCGTGAAAGAAAGAGAGTCCTGCTGAAGAAATTGAGCAGGCAAGCTTGAAGAACAGGTGATTGTGGTGGAGAGGGAGAAGGGAGGCTCTACAGAGATGGGATGACAACACTGAAGCTCAAGTGAAGGTCAGGAGTAATAAGAATCCACCAGCCCTCTTTCCCATTGCTCTCTCCTCCACATCTACTTTCTACTTTGATGAGTGTGTATCCATAGTATTTCAAACTGCAGGTGTACTACATGCATCCCATGCCCTACCTCATATCCACTTGGCCCATCTTTAACTCCAGCTATTTCTGCAACTGTCAGGTGTGACCCCATAGCACCATGTCTCAGCTTCAACAAGAATCTCTCGCCCTCTGCCCCAGCATTTCTCTGACCTGCTATGCACTCACACATATACAAACCTAAAAGGGAAAGAAAGTTAGTACCCCAAGGGGTAATCCTTGACCATGGAGACCAGGATCTGGTGGATAAATGCTCCTTCTGGTCTCCTTCAGGGTGGACAATGCTGAGGTACATTCTTCTTGGCTTTCCAAAGGGTCCTAGCAAGACTGAGTCCTGGATGCCCATAACAGTGACCAGCTTGATAATACATATTTTTTATTGTGTTAACATATAAAATTTACCATTTTAACAATTTTATGGTATAAAATTCAGGAGCATTTGGTACATTCCATTATGCAACCATCACCACTATCTAGCTCCAGAACACTCTCATCACCCCAAAAAGAAACTCCATACCTAGTAAGCCATCACTCTCCACTCCTCCCGACCCCAACTCCTGCTAACCACTGATCTGTCTTCTGTCTCTATGAAGCTGCCTATTATGGACATTTCATGTAAATGGAATCACATAATATATACCCTTTCCTAGCTGGATTCTTTTACTTAGCATATGTTTTTGAGATTCATTCATGTTGAAGCATGGATCAGTACATCTTTTTTATGGCCGAATAATATTCCATTATATGGATATATGACATTTTGTTTATCTGTTCATCATTTGATGGACATTTAAGTTGTTTCTGCCTTCTGGCTATTGTATATGTGCTGCTCTTGAGTGGTAACCCATTTTTATATTGGCTTTTCTTCCTTCCCAGTCAATGTAGGAGATAGAATGGTGTGGGAAAAATCTGTGAGGCCACTGCAAGAGTCCAGGGGGAAAGGGATGCCTTGGAGATCTGGACAAAGGCAACAGGACAGAAAGGAGGGGCTACATGTTAGAAACATGCAGAATTAGGACTGATGGGATTTGGTGACTGTGAGAGAGACAGGACCCGGTAGATAGGGGAGGGAAATGAGGATGATACTAGAATTTTAACTTAAAACCAATGTTTTAAATTGCTGCCCTTTTCAGAGCCCAAATATTTGATAATTTTGATAGCTATCACATAAATAATTACTATATTACTAAATCCCACATAAGTCCAACCAACTGTGGGGACAAGTATTTCTGGGTTCCTAAAAGCAGGGGCACACTTATAGTTTGCACAGCCCCTGAGCAAATATTTTTTGCAGGGTCCCTATCTGAATAAAAATTGGAATCACCCAGTCAGCATGCCAACATCATTCTGACAGCTCAGTCTTGCAGGATCCCTCAAGGAAGTATCTCATTGGCCAACTGGAGTAATCTGTTCACCTGGCAATCTTCCAGAAACCTGATCCTGGCCACAGTGCCCAGGGACAACCCCATAGATTTGAGTCCTAGAACTCCTCAGGGTATCTGGTTAACCCCATGTTGGGGAGAGAAAGATATGGAGAGTTAGAGTGCCTGAAAGAGATTAAAAACAGCATTTGGGGCCCATATGTGACCAGGTCCAAGCTAGTCCCCACTGCCAGCAATTACCAGAGGGGGATTTAGAAAATTTTGAGGAAGGCACTCCAAAGTGCAGGACCCTCTCACTTGCCCAGGTCTGAGGGCGGTAGAACCCAGGATGATCTGGGATTAATGTGAATTTTAGGAAGCAGAATTGGAGATGGAAACCAACATTTGTTTTGAGTATGTCCTACTTGCCAAGTACCATGCAAGACCCCTGCATCATTTGATCTTTATAAGCACCTTGTGAGGTAGGTACTATGAAACCCATTTTACAGATGAGAAAACTGTGTCCCAAAGAGATTAGGTGAATCCAGGTTCTAAACGTGTTCCTTTCCTATACACCCTGTGCCTGCCCAGAAAGGGTCTTGCCTTTCCACTTCAACTAAAAGGGCATGTACTATTTCTCTACAAAGAGTATGTCACTCTGATCTCCTTTTTTACTTGCTGAACGTTCTCTAGTTGACTGAATACATTCTACACTGAGTTTCTGTGACTGGGTTTTAGCCATGGCCTGAAGCCCCCTCTGATCTTTTGAACAAAGGGATAAGGAGAATACTTTCTTGGTTTGCATTCAATAATTCCATGGCTCCTAAACCCCTATCGCAGGACCTAGGAGTCCACCTGTGCCTGACAATCCCCTGCCTGTTCTGGGAAGGTTCAATTCACATGTGGAATGAACTCAAGCAACTCCCTGAAAAACAATTTAAGCCAGAGGAAGAGTCATCAGGCTAGGTGATAGAAGGTTTATTCAGAACCTTACAAGAAATTACATTAAGACCATTCTGCATCAGTCTGTGGTGACGTAAATGATTATTCTAGTTTGGATTGTCATTGGCTGGGACAGAATTTGGGCAAAAATCATTAAGGCAAGGTGTGGCTGTTCTCTAACTTTGGCTGACGAAATCTTGTACCTAGGCAAAGGGCCAGGCAGAATTTAAGCACAGCTATGTGGCTTAGCTGTTGTTTCAACACTTTCACCAGAAGCCCTGAATGAGAGATGGCTTCATCTCTTGAGAAGTGTTGACTTAGGTCAGGTAAGAGTTTCTTTGCTTTATAGGCATATTGGTCTCCTTCTCTTGAGCCTCCCTCTTTTTTCCCAGCCCATTACTTATGACCCCATAAATAACTACAAATGAATCAATAAAATGGAGTTCCTGTGAAGGCAGAAACTCAGGATTTACATTAGAGGGAGAAAAATTGTAAATATAGCGTCCTGAAAGAGAACATTTGGATAGTTTGTAAGAATGAGACACTGAGGGGCGCCTGGGTGACTCAGTGGGTTAAGCCTCTGCCTTAGGCTCAGGTCATGATCTCAGGGCCCTGGGATCCAGCCCTGTGTCTGGCTTTCTGCTCAGCAGGCAGCCTGCTTCTCCCCACCCCCCACCCCCCACCTACTTGTGATCTCTGTCTGTCAAATAAATAAATAAAATCTTTTTTTTTTTTTAATGAAAAAGAATGAGACAATGTGTCCTGTGATTTGAACAAAACCTCAGGACTGGGGCAGATGAGGTGCTGAGAGTAACCATTAATCTAAGTTCTAAGATTCAAAACAGTGGCTGTTTCCATCTGCCCTAGCCCAGAGAATTACTCACAGTCCCTTGAAAATGACACTTACTATCTCAAGAAGGGGTAAGGAAGATGCCTCCCAAAGGGGTCTAATATCAGAATAGACATTGTTTCTTCCTTGGGGGTAGTTATCCCAGAATCTGAAAGTCAATGCCTACTCTTAACTTTTTTTTTTTTTTTTTTTTTTAAAGATTTTATTTATTTATTTGACAGAGATCACAAGTAGGCAGAGAGGCAGGCAGAGAGAGAGGGAGGAGGAAGCAGGCTCTATGCCGAGCAGAGAGCCCGATGCGGGGCTCGATCCCAGGACCCTAGGATCATGACCCGAGCCGAAGGCAGAGGCTTTAACCCACTGAGCCACCCAGGCGCCCCTACTCTTAACTTTTGACCTATAGCAAATAAGGTTATAGATATGAAACCAGGACCTAAAAGCAGTCTGGTTTCTAAGGAACTTGAAAAAGCAGTAGCAACATTTCTGGTTGAGAGAATGACTTCCAGGTTAGCTCACCTCCTAGCGCTAGTCCCAAAACTTGGCCATCCAAGTTACAACACAGGGACTGGGCACCTGGGGAAGCTAAATTTATTACATCAGCCCTGGGAAATACCATACATTTCCATCATTGTTTCATGTTTGGTGGGTTGATCTAGACAAAAGGACAATGATTTCCCTTGATGGCTTGTGTTCAGCTGCTGCAACAGAAACCAATGCCTGGGTTATTTGACTTCATCGTGGCATAAAATTATGACCCTGTAAAAGCAGTAGAGACAGTGAAGGGTTATGTAAGGTTTAGGTCTCAAGTCAACAGAAATGGGTTTCAGGTTGCTGGGCTGACAATGCAGAGAGGGAGTTTTGGCATTACAGGGGCAGGGCTGATACTGCCTGTAAGGCCAGTCTGACTAGCAGTGCATTCTCAGAGGTATTGTCCTTGATGCTAACTTGACTATTCCAGTTTGGGTCGGTAAAATGTCAAAGGCCTTTTTGTCATGGTGATTGTTCTTACAAGGCAGATTAGTGCCATGGTGTGGTATTCAGTCCAAGCCTCCGAGCTACCTTGAGACTGGATTACTATAGGATTCTCAAACCTGAGTTTGAATCCTGTCCCAATGATTAGCCTATGTCTGTGAATAAATTACATCCCTTCTCTAAGCCTCAGTTTCCTCATCTTCAAAGGGACATGATAATAGTACCTCTTTACACGGTTGTGAGGATTATAGGAGATAATTCTTGAAAGCTCTTGGCTCACTTCTGGGCACAGAGTCAGCACTGAATAAACAGAAGCAATTATGACTATTTATAAGGCCTATGTCTGCTCAAGTAGGGCCCTTCTCTTTTCTTGCCTTCCTTATTTTTACTGAAGGAGTCCCTGCCCAGGTCTACAGAGACTGACCAGTCCTTACTGTACCTCACTGGCCAATAGCCCATTTCACTTCATTTCTGGACAATTTGGTCACTGTCCTAATGTGGTTACCTATGGTGATTACCTCAGCAATTGACTCAGACTTTTTGGTAAGGAAGAAGGCAGGACTATGGGTTGTTGACACCTTATTTGATATAATAAATAAGTGTGAAGCTGTTTGTTGAGTAACTACAAGGCTGGGTCTGGAAATAGCTGAGCCTTGCAAGGAACTCAAGTTACCACCAAAGTTCTTTGCTGAATGCAGAAGAATGATAATAACTTATGTTCTCTAGCTTTTTCAAATTTACCTGTCTTGACTGATGTCGTAGAGAGGAAATATGTTACTTGTTAAAAAATTATTTATCATCGTGTAAATGCAATACAGAGGATCAAGTTAACAAAAATAACGTGTGTCTTTATATTTGAGAATTGGCTTTCCTAACTCCTCCCCATTAAATAACAACTTAAATTTATAGATTGGGCCTAAAAACTCACTTGTGTCCCGTTAAATCCCATCTTAACCCTCAGGAAATTGATCTATGTATACCATATTGACATACTCAACACATCTCAAACTAAATTCATTTCCCCCTTTTTTTAAAATTTCCCCTTTTTAATTTCCCCTTTCCCGACTACACATTTCTTTCAATAGAGTTACCACTTCAATCTCCAAACCTAGAGTTCTTAGTGGGATCTCTGATTCTTCCAACACCTTTTCCTGTTGTCAGGAGCCACTTGGTCATGTTGCCACATCATGGTCAAATAGACTGGTTAAGATTCTGGGCCCCATCGTTAGACCTAACCTGGTGTGATGCTTGGCTTTACCACATTCATCTGTGTGGCATGAAGCTTGTTAATCTCACTGTGCTTCCATTTTCTCATCTTCAAAATAGAGAAAGTAATAGTTAATTCTTTATGGAGTTGCTATGATAAGTAAATGAGATAATATTCAGCACAGTGCCAGCACATAGTAAGTACTTGTTCTGTTACTAGTCTTATTATTATTGCAAATAGTACAGGATGTGTTCCTTCCTCTGTATTTTTATTGTATCTGCTCTATTTTGAGCTCTTATAATTTTGACCTGGGTTACAGATATTGATATCACATTTTATTCTGCTTCCAGATCTCCCTCTCTTCACTCAGTCCTGCAGGACTCTGCCAGATTTGTCTTCCTTAAATATCATACAGCTCTCCAGCTCAGAATCCACTTCCTAATACCAGTACCTATGGCTTCCAATCCAGCTTCTCTGGGAAGCTTCCAAGGCCCTCAAGAATTCACCCTGCTCAATGTCTATTCAGGTTAGCGCAGTAACTGAGGGCATAGGTTCTGTTGGGGCCTATGGGGCTCCACCATTGCCTGACTGTATAACCTTAGGTAACTATGTTGTTTTGGTCGTTTCAAAGTGTAAACTCCCTCTTTGGGCTATTTCTTCATTCTCAAGACCTCCCTCTTCCTGATTTCTTTCAAAGGTGGCTTCTGAGTATAGGGGGAGCTTACACATCCTCAAAGGGGCAGGGGCACAGACCTTTGGCTCCTCTCTGATTTTGGATATCCTGTGTCTGGTCCTGCTGTGTCTATGTCAGTTTGCTGAGGTTCTTATGGTCCCACCTTGCTCTCCAAATCTCATGCTGGGCCCCTCCTTTCCTCCACTGAAATTCGTGGTCCCTTCCCCAGCAGCTTCACTTAGCCTGACCCCAGGCCTCTGGGGCCTGCTGGATATTTCAGTGCGTTTGTGTTGTGCTGGTCATAAAGGAGCTTCTGCTTTCATTAAATACCACACACTGGCTGTGGGAAATGGTGGTGCTACTTCAGACCTTCATACTCCTTAGCAATTTCTAAACTACCTATGGCCCCATATTGCTCTGGTGCCATGTTGAATATGGAGTTTCCCTGAGAGGGTTACGATTTTCCCGGGCCCTGCCTTGAGAACTGAGAAGAAACTTCCTGCATTGGGAGTTGCCTAAGTCCGTCTAGATGATTCTACCATCCTTGACTCCACCTCCCCTCTCTTTTGACCCCAAAGTAGAGCTGGCAGAGTGGGAAGATAACTCATAGTCTTGTCATCCTTCTCCTTTTCTCTCCCTTCCAGGACCAAAAAGTTTTCAGCTGCCTTTCCATCTAGAAGGTGCTTCCCTTATGTCTTATTTTCTTATTTTGTACTCTAGCTTCATGGCCTACTATTAAAGGCTAAATGACTTAAGGGAACAAAATAGGAACCATAAAATAGGGATAATATGTTGGAAGGCATTCCAAAGGCATGCTATCTCAACTGTATATTTCAAGTGTACCTGAAAAGACTTACTTCTTGCCTCTATTCAACCATACTCTATCCATCCTTTCCACGCAAGGCGTTTATCTCACATTATCCTTGAAGTATTCTTTCTCTACTCCTTCTCACTCTAGTCAACCCCCCCCTTTTTTTTTTCAAGAATATCTATGTGGCTACAAAACCTCTCTCAATTAAATTTTTTATCTGATTTCTCTAAGATACTCTGATTCTAAGCATTATGTTGTCCATACTGTTATCCAGTTGTTTCATGTGCATTACTTTTTAAAAAAGTTGTAAGCCTCTTGGGGGAGAAGAGACCATGTGTTACCCCATAAGACCTAGCACAGTATTAAATAGTCATTAAACATTGGACTGACTGGTTAAACACTGGAGACAAACTACTCAGGGGAGGTCACAGACTACTCCCCTCCACTTTGTCATGTCAAAGATGAATGTCATGTCTAACATAAATGTTAGTCCAGTCCAGTCCATGTCCTGGCCTAACATTTATTGAGTCCTTAGTGTACACCTCATACTGTGCTAAAATGCTCTATTTACATTGTCTTATAAAATTCTTTCATCAACTTATGTGAGTTCCATTATTATACAGTTATCTAAGGTCACATGATATTAAGGAGTGAAATCAGAATTCAAACCCAAGTCTGTCTGATTCCAATCCCATGAGCCTAAACTACACAACTGCCATTGGTTAGTTATGCAGCATGAACTTTTGTCACAATTCTGTCTAGTTACTTCTTTAGGATGAGCAAACATTAATTCAGGTTGCCAATGACTACACATTTGCTGTCCTCCTCAGGTTTATATTTTATTTCCTTTCCATCCTGAGTAGCAGAACTTTGATTCTTCACTTGCAGGCTACCTTTTCCTCAGGTCTTTCCAGATTTTGCAGACCATATTTCTCATCTTGTAAAAAAATAAAATGCTGGGGCGCCTGGGTGGCTCAGTGGGTTGGGCCGCTGCCTTCGGCTCGGGTCGTGATCTCAGGGTCCTGGGATCGAGTCCCGCATTGGGCTCTCTGCTCAGCGGGGAGCCTGCTTCCCTCTCTCTCTCTCTGCCTGCCTCTCTGCCTACTTGTGATCTCTCTCTGTCAAATAAATAAATAAAAAATCTTAAAAAAAAAAAAATGCTGGGGCACCTGGGTGGCTCAGTCATTAAGCATCTGCCTTCAGCTCAGGTCATGATCCCAGGGTCCTGGAATTGAGCCCCACCTAGGGCTCTCTGCTCGGTAGGAAGCCTGCTTCTCCCTCTCCCGCTTCTCCTGCTTTGTGTTCCCTCTCTCACTGTCTCCCTCTGTCAGATAAATAAAATCTTAAAAAAAAGAAAGAAAGAAAGAAAGAAAATGCTATGAATAATACCATATAGGACACTTGGCTGACTCAGTTGGAAGAACATGCAACTCTTGATCTCGGTGTCCTGACATCAAGTACCACCTTGGGCATAGTGCTTTCTTTAAAAAAAAAGGGGGGGGGGAATAATATATTTCTTAGTTTCATAATCTTAGTAATCTTAGGAACTTTACCTTACTCTTATCAATGTAGGAAAGAGAAGGCAATCACTTATCAAAGAGGAATTCATTAGCTAAGAAATTGTCATGTAGATACCAGCTGAACAAGACATGCACAAAAACAATGAACAACTTGATTTTATCCCCCTGAGGTTACCTTTCTTTATAGTGGTAAAAGGATTTTTATTCAGAACTTGTAAGAAGGTAAACAATGCAACTGTAGCATGGTTGGGAAGTCTTAGAAAATGTTTAAATATAGCAGATTTTGCTTTTTAAAATATTTCTATAATGAGCATATATGTCTTATACAATAAATGACAGTAAGTGTTTTAAAATGAATTGTTGGCTAACACATAGCAGGATATGGAAGCCACAGGTTGTACTGTGTTCTAGCTGAATCAACACTAGTAGGAGTCTAGGTGGTTAGCTCAAACCAAAAGTGACCACTGGTGAATCTTAACCCAAACTGAAAATTTCAAAATATATTGGGCTAGAGGGTAAGTTGCAGGTTCAAGTCACTACTGAGTGGATCTTCTTAATAGTTAGAATGTGGTTAATATACTGATCTTCCTTAAAATAATACAAAAAATTCAATATCTCAGATTACTTATCTTTATTACTACTCACCAGATGTCTGAGTGGGAGATGGAGGAAGCAGTAGGACTAAGAATGGGGTTCCTGAAAACAGATGTGTATAATCACAACTGTATTCTAAAGGTTCTGGATGATTCTTTCTGAGTTTATGACCAACGGCACAGGCTTGAATGACAGGAGTTTGTGGTTTTTTGTTGTTGTTGTTGTTTTGTCATTATTCTTCACTGATGTTTCTCTATTATTCTACAGGAAGCCAGTGGCATAAGATTATTATACTGAAAGGGTATGAGAAAGAATTGGCTCCAAGAAGTTAAACACCCACAATGAGAGATCCTTGTTCAGTTTCAGTGTTTATAGTTTCAGGTGCTGGGAATAAAAGATGAATAAGATACTATTCCTGCCCTCAAGGAGTTAAATCTGCAGTGAGAAGACAGACTAGAAAAGATTATAAGACAATATGGTAAGTGCAATATGGAGGATATTTACAAGGTGTATTATAATATAGAAGGGTAACCCATCCCAGCCTGAAAGGGTAAGGGTATTAAAATCATGGAATGCTTTTCAAAGATAAGCTTCAAGAGGTGCTTGGGTAGTGCAATTGGCTTAACATCCCGCTCTTGATTTCAGCTCAGTTTGTAATCTCAGGGTCACAGGATCAAGCCCCACATCTGGCCCTGGGCTCAGTGTGGAGTCTGCTTGAGACTATTTTTCCCTCCTCCCTCTGCCCCTGCCTCCCACTTGTGCTCTCTCCCTCTCTTAAGTAAATAAATAAATCTTTAAAAAAAAAGATAAGCTTTGAAAGTCAAGCAGGAGTTGTATACACAGGTTAAGAGTAAGGTAAGAAGAGAAGCATCAAGAGTCTCATAGGGAGAACACTGTAAGCAAAAGAACGGAGGTATTTGGAGACTCGGGTGTAGTTCCATATAACTGGGATCTCAAGTAAGAGGAGGAGGTATAGCAGGGGGTGAGGCTTGTGACATAGGGAATGTCAGACTCTGGCTTTATGAAAAATCTACTAATGGAAAATTACACAGCATGCATAGTAAATATTAATAGAGAAAGAAGTTAAAATCAGAAAAAAACCAAGACAGTGAATCTGAATGAAAGTGGCTCTGAGAAGGGCTCTGGGAGCCAGGAGCAGCCAGGCATGGGCCATCTCATAGAGGATTTGCCCCTCTTATTCTTCAAGTTACAATATGTGTTTCCAATTCAGCCATTTTTATTTGCCAGTTCCATTCTTGTGTTTGGTCTGGTTATTTACAGAAGGCAAAGGAAAAAATGAGTGAATGTAGAGAATGAGGAGGAAGGTTATAAAATAGATATTTGAGTAAGTGACTCTCCATTTGGATGTCTAACTGACATGGCAAAGTTAATATATCCAACCTGAACCCCTGATCTACTACCCCCTACTGCCCCCCCAAATTTGCACCACCTTTTGGTGATGGCAACTCTAATCTTCCAGTTCCTTTGGACTAAAGTCTTAGAGCTCATTCTTCATTCCTCCCTTTTCATCATATTCCATACCCAGTCCATTAGGTAATTTTGTTAGCTCTTCCTTCAGAATATACCCCCAATCCCACCATTTTTCACCACTCCAGTTGAATCCACATCATCTTTCATCTTTATGACTCCAACAGCTTTACAACAGGTCTCCCTGCTTTTACTCTTGACCTACAATCTATTCCACTTATGATGTCCAAAGGGATCCTTTAAAAATGTGAGTCAAGGGGTGCCTGGGTGGCTCAGTGGGTTAAAGCCTCTGCCTTCGGCTCAGGTCATGATCCCAGGGTCCTGGGATCGAGCCCCGCATCGGGCTCTCCGATCCATGGTGAGCCTGCTCTCTCCTCTCTCTCTGCCTGCCTCTCTGCCTACTTGTGATCTCTGTCAAATAAATAAATAAAATCTTAAAAAAAAAAATGTGAGTCAAATAGGGGCCCCTTGGGTGGCTCAGTCAGTTGGGTGTCTGACTCTTGCTTTCCGCTCAGGTCATGATCTCAGGGTCCTGAAATCAAGCCCCATGTTGGCCTCTGTGCTTGGCAGGGAATCTGCCTGAGAGTCTCTCCCTCTGCACCTCCTGTCCCCTCTGTCCTCCCCCCCCATTCATATGCTCTCTCTCTCTCTCAAATAAATAAAATAAGTCTTTTTTAAAAATGTGAGTCAACACCCTACACAGCCCTCCTTTTTACCCAGATCAAAGCTAAAGTTCTTACACTGAATTTCTTTTTTTTTTTTTTTTTTTTTTTTTTTTTTTTAATTTGTCAGAGAGAGTGAGCACAGGCAGAGAGAGAGGCAGGCAGAGGCAGAGGGAGAAGCAGGCTCCCTGCCGAGCAAGGAGCCCGATGTGGGACTCGATCCCAGGACCCTGGGATCATGACCTGAGCCGAAGGCAGCCGCTTAACCAACTGAGCCACCCAGGCGTCCCTTACACTGAATTTCTTAAGGAGCTTTGCTCTGGCTATTCCCCCTACCTGAAATACTCTTTCCTTAATAATCTTCTTAGTTAACTCTATTACCTTCCCAAATTCCATGGCTCCATAGAGTGATCCTGTCCACCCTTTTTAGTTATTGTAACCTGTTACCCCTACCCCCATGCACTCCTGATCCCCCTTATCCTATTATACTTTTTCTTTTTTCCACAGTCCTTATCACTTCTAATATAATATGTATTTATTAACTTTGTTGTTTAGTTTCTTGTCTCCCCTTGCTAGGCTGCAAATTCCACAAAGGATTATTTGGCTCACTGATCTATCCTGCTTAGAATACTAACTACTGAATGGATGAATGAATGAATGAGTTGCTTTGGTCAACTGAAAGCTTCACTTTATATTATCCAAATTTCCCATTGTTAACCTATCTCAGAAACTAGTACTGAGAAACAGAGGAATGGGTCACATGCATCTTAATTCTAGGGACTGAATAAAAAAAGGAAAACAAGTTTTCCTATGACTTGACCCTGTGGAGAGGAAAAAATGTATTTTCCTTATTGCTCTGAAGTTTTACATGAATAGTTATCAGATTTTTTTTTAATTTGGTTTATATGTATGTATATATGTATGTAGGCCTTTCCTACACCTAAGATTATAAACATACTCTTTTATACTTGTTCTTATGCTCATATAATTTAGATGGCTTTGTTTTTTAAGTCTGGTCTTTAATCCATCTGGAATTTATGATTGTGATTTGTGAGAAGTAGGAAGCTGACATCACTTTTCACAAATGATTAGCCAAGTAGTACCAAACTGTACATCTACTTAAGAGTCCAGCCATTCATCACAGGTCTGAATGTCACTTTACTATACAATCTATTTTTTTTAAGATTATATTTATTAACTTGACACAGAGAAAGAGAGTACAAACAGGCAGAGTGGCAGGCAGAGGGAGTAGGAGAAGCAGGCCCCCCACTGAGCAGAGAGCCCAGGACCCTGGATCATAACCTGAGCCAAAGGCAGACACTTAACCTACTGAGCCACCCAGGCACCCCTATACAAGAATATACAGATATTCTTGAATTCTTTGTTTCTTCAATCTATTTGTCTATTCTGGCACCAATACCAAACTAATTACTATGACTTTACAGTATATTTTGATTTTCTGGGATAATCTCTGATCTTAACATTATAACTCACTATTTATTATTAATTTTAGCCTGAATCAAACAAATCCATTCTTCATGTACATTAATTGAACATTTACTATGTGTTATGTCTTGGAAATAAAAATTGTTCGCTGGAGGCCCCTGGGTGGTTCAGTTGGTTAAGCATCCAAATCCTGATTTCGGCTCAGGTCGTGATCTCAGGGTTGTGAGATTGAGCCCCACGTCAGGCTTCATGCTGGGCATGGAGCTTGCTTAAGATACTCTCTCCCTCTCCCTCTGCCCTCTCACCCACCTCCCTCTCAAAAAAAAAAAAAAATTACTGGCTGGATTCAGTTGTCCAAATTTAAATTCCATTTACTGAGGTCTAGACTGCCTTTTCGGTTAAGTTTTTAGAAGGAAAGGAAAGATGGGAAAGTCGTTTTTTTCCTCTTGAGTACTGCTTAAGTTGCTGATATAGCCATACATAAGATCTGCTTTACTAAATTTTTCTGAAATAGTAAGTCTATATATGAATCACATGTTGAGAGGTTCTAATGAAAAGCCTAAAAACATGGACAAAGACTAGGGAATAAGAAAAGCAGAATGTAGTATAATATCCTAAATTTACCATTTATTTTTTAGCTTTAGACTGCCATTTAGGTGGCAAATAACTTTTTGCATAAATATTAGGGCAAGTTTTTTCCTCTCCCTGTATTAAACTTTGAGAGTTACACACGAAGTCATGCCCAGCAAAGAATCACCACATCCTAGTAAGATCCTGTGTGTATGTGTTCATGAGCACATTTAATTGCATGTTCCTACATCCTCAGATTAGCCTTTTGGCAAAGTTAACTCATTTCATTTGCAAAGGATATGGGGTAACTATGGTTCATTGCTGAGCAAAAAGGCATGAAGATCAGCTGGAAATTGCATTCAGAGAGGTTTTGGGTGTAATCTATAAAGCTAGGAGTAACACTGGGAAGCCTACCACATTTACCCATGTTGAAACAGTTGAATTTTAAAAACTCTTAAATAGGAGGTCTTTAAAAACTTTAATGCTCCCCCCCACACTAATTAAATGAATTTTGACATCTGTGCATGGTATGTACAATAGTAATATTCAATATTAATTTATTTGAGTGTCAAATTGAACCTCCATCCAGTAAGTATTTATTAAGCATCAAGTATTTTGGGAATAGTGAAATGAACTAGACAGACCCAACTCCTTCCCTAGTCAAGGAATTGCCCCTTCCCAGCCAAATGCTTTATGTCATTGACCAAGAAAGATAAGTGAACAGTCTTTAAACTGTGGAATGACAGAAATCTTTTATTTACATAATTATTGACATCCAAGGAAATCTCAATCTACTCTGAAGCTGATTAAAAGTTTCATAATTTTTGCTTGACATATTTTCGTTCTCTCCTTAAACATCGAGTCCAAACATGATTAGCCAGGACTTACGACCCTCCTTGCCAGTGTAATGTTATTTTATAACCCCTTCATTACTGCAGTCAAAAATTGAGTTTAGTTTTAATGTCACACTAGATATTACTGGATCCCTATGAGTAAGAACTCACCTTAGTGACTAGTTCTCATGTTCACCAGATTCTCCAGAGTACAGGCTTCTCTCCCACAGGAAAAGAAATAGTTGGCTACATTTGGGGCTGCCATATGAGAGTATTTTCCAAAAGATATCCTGTAGGATGGGTCCCAGAGTAGGCATGGGCTGTTCAGTGTTGGGTTTGGGATTACAAATGCAGAGAGAATAAACCGGGACTTCAAGGTCTAAGATCACAGAAAGAGAAGACCGAACAGTCCTTGGGCACTGGAACATTATTGTTACATGTCAATTTCCTAACATCACTAAGGAGGATTAAACTTGCAGAAAGATAAAAAATGGGTAGTTGATGGTAAAATCCAGAAAGCACACAAAGAAGTGACAGCACTGGCTTTTGAAGAACATATCCTAGAAGAGTTGTTCTTAACTTTGTTCACATATCCTCAGTGGTATGATATACTGTTTTTGAGACCCTGACAGAGTAGATACTCAAAATGAGAAATAGTCTTCCTTCTTTAACTAGTTTTTCTGGTCTAAAAAGAAGTGCAATCACTAAATGAGGTAAAAAAAAACAAAAACAAAAACAAAAAAACAACTTTCATTGACTCTCATAACTGCACCAGGCTCCATACCAGAATTTTTAACAAGAATATTCAGCTGAGTTGGAGAAGCGAAAATCATTGTCCAACTTCAGTTCTCAATCGGGCCCACATCTCTAATTAAACTGTTATGAAACTGGGATCCAGCACTAGTCCATACGGAGTGCTGCTCCAGAGGTACAGAGTAAATGCTGCTGACAAAACTTCTAAGTGTTCTAATGAGTAGAGCTTGAGAAGCCAATAATTCCTTAACTGAGTATGATGCATGTATAGGGTTAAAGGTGGAGGGCATGCTTAATCTGGTAATCACTTACAGAAAATACGGGTAATTCCCCTGGAGAGAACAAGCCCAGTTACTCATAATGCACCACACCGGGCAGTACTCAAGAGGCACCACACACTACTAATGGAGGTCTGGCTCACATCCACATTCTTTTGACAATCGTGCCCCCACCACCTTTTCTCTCCTCTCACCAAAACTAATGAAAAAAAAAAGGAAGGTTGATGGCACCATCTGAGAAGTAGCATAATGGAAGGTATAACCTGGACTTTTAAGTCATTTCTAGGTTAGAATTCTAGAACTAACTACTACATAGCTGAGAACACTCATTTCATCAACATTCTGCTTTGATCCTTCCTGCAAGTTGGAGGCAGTCTGTGGTGAATTTAGAAACAAGAAGTACAGAGCAGCCTTTCTGTCTTCTGATCATATTCCTCCCAGTTATTTAGTATCTGGCCCACCCATAGCCTTGCCAGATGCCAAGCTGTTAAGCCCTTTGTTTCCTAGGGTTTACTAATATCCATATCTGATAAAGTAATGGGGTTCCTTTCAGATTTCATACATGAAGAATGAGGTCAAACCATGTCTCTTCAGCCATATTCAACCTTGTATTCTTCTTTTTTAAAGGCAGTCTCATAAAAACAAGGCCTCAAAAATTAGTTTAAAACTCATTACTGTTCTTCTCCATGGAAATCTTTAGAAAAAAGCAAAAGCTTTATGTATTCCAAAGAGAAACCAGAGTTATCAATTTTGTATTCTCACCGAGGATCTGTTTTAAACTTTTTCAAAGCCTAAGAGTGGAAAACTTTTCACTTGACTTAGACTAACAGTCACTGTAACTCAATAAATGGATAAACTTAGATGAGGAAAATCAATAAACTAGACACAAAGGGATCCAAAGGCTCCCCAATTCCTACTCTAGGACTGTATGGCCATTCTCTTCAGATAGGCCTACTCGTGTTCTATTTTTGTGTCATCTCTCTGAATGTTGGTATGTGTTTAACTCTTTCACGTTCTGCACTGGATAGTAGTGCTAATGAGAAGGAAAAAAGGGAGAAGGAAGGAGTGGTAATGTCTATGGCCACAGTCAAATCCTGTTTGTGGAAACCTTTATTGTCTAAGTGGGTCCTCAATATATCAAAAGATCAGTCCTACTGTCCAGCATGTAAGGAAGAAAGGCCTAATGTCACTGTATGGGGGTTTAAGTAGGTGCCAAAGGAAAAGCAGTTCCCACCACCTCCAAGGAGCAGGAGCTGCTGCTCTTCAGGAAGGAGGATGCTGGTATGATTGTGTAACATTAATGGCCATGGCACACATGTTGTGTCAATCTGATACTCAGAGCTCAATCCTGTAGTCAAATCAATTACAGTCACTGCAGGAACTGAGGAAGAATGAATCCAGACCCCTCCAACTAGTAGAAGCTTCCCATTGAGCACATGAGCTGTGTGGGAGTACCTTGGTGTAATGGGAGGCTGGATGATTATGGATTCCCAGAGGAATCCACAAGAGATTGGTTTTAGAAAGAGTACAGAGCTTAGTGGCTCCTCAGAAGCACCCAGACCTCCAGCAATAAGGGCTCCTCCTTGCCAGCTGCAGGCACTGTGTGAATGCCGACCTTCAGGTGCTTCCCCCTCCACTGGGATATTGACCCAAGCCATTGTCCCCGTATGTAGGAAATGCCAGTCACTTAGCACAGGTTCTACCACACTTCGACCCCCATACACAAACAAGTATTTCTGATTGTCATAGGACACTTCTGTTGTTGAATGCCGCCAACATGACAACATGGAATCTTCTGGATCCACCTTTGATATTGTTACATTTAGGTCCTTAGTGGTATTATCCTTACTCTCAGAGATACCAAGTTGGAGAATCCCCAAGGCTGGAGTTACTGGGGACAGTCTCCCTCCAAGAACCAAAACCTCAGTATCTGAAAGTCTTGTCATGGTGTGATAAAGGCGCCCATCCCACTGGGCTCCAGTCTCACAACTGCATATTTGATTGCTTTTCCATTCGAAGTCACCATATCTTGAGAGCAAGTGAAACTTGCTCACTCGGCAATGCCGCCCTTCTTGCTCTCCAAATCCTCCCGCACTAAGAATAATGTTTCGGTTCAAAAGGACAGAGGCATGCCCATATCTCTTAAGGTTTGGGCCCTTGCTGTCACTAGTGACTACACTGGCAGGGAAGACGCCTGATGGAGAAGCAGGATCTATTCGAGGAAACACCTCTGAGGGTGGAAACACCAGAGTTTGGAAGAGAGTGTCTCCTCTAGAAGCGGCCAGAATGAAATAGTGGGCACACTTCAAATGCCACTCCTCAAACTCATCAAAAGGTTCAAGATTCTCCACACGCTGGCATTCTTCTGAGGGGAGAAAGCAGCGATAGAATTCATTCATGTCCACGGCACAGCAGGCAGTCCAGCCAGCCTGAAAGAAGCGGTGCTTCTGGGCCTCCACGTCGGGAAAGCGGTCTAGGCCATGCAGGGGAGAACTGAGCTGCCGAAAATGCTGCTGCATGACCTGGCCAAAGGCGTCATGCGGCCTCATCTGCTCGTAGGTCACGAAAATGGCATCAGGAAAACGCTGGGCTGCCCAGGCGATGAGGGCCACGGCATCATTCGACTCAAGGTAGGTCAGCACAGCCTCAGCTAGAAGCAGAGTGGGTGCCGCCGCGTTAAGGCCAGCGGCGGCCAGGGCCTGCTCCAAACGCGAGAGCTGTCGCAGGTCCACCCCTAGGAGGCGGTAGTCCACACTCTCAAAGCACAGCGCTGACGCGGGGTCCCTGGTCTGGAAAGGCCCTGTTAACGCGCACAGCTCCGGCGTATCTTGAATCCTCTCTGCCTTGCGCCGGGCCACGTCCGGAAAATCTACTTCCCAGACTGCAGCCCCGGCCAAATGGCCCGCAGATTTCAGGCGAAAATACAGCGAATCCGAACCCGCTCCCAGCGACAAGATCTGGGGGCGAAGAGCACTCGGCGCCGCGCATGTCCGTTCCAGGAAGGCGCGTACGCAATGCCCCACGGCGCGTGCGCGGACGTAGTAGCCGCGGTGGATGAGCGGCGCGCGCCGCGCGGTCCCCGGAACGAGCAGCGCGGCAAAGGGGTCGAGTACGTACCCGTGCGCGGCCAGGGAACTCTTGCTGAGGGCGCTGCTGTCGTTAGTGCTCTGTACTGCTCCAGCCCGACGCTCGCGGCTCCGCGGGCCCATGGCCGAGATCAGGGAGAGGAGCGACGGTTCGTCACCGGAACGAGCTCTCTTTCTGCCGTACCCACTTCGGGGATTTCCGTACAGAAAAATCACCCCTCTTCCGTGACTCCCCTCCGCGTGTGTGTGCGTCACTTCCGCAAAGAGGGCACCTCACCAATCAGAATTGAGGAGGGTGTAGCTTGTGCTGAAGTTCGACTGTGATTGACTTTTTTTGGATTTTTCTGGGACTGTGTTTTCGCGGAAGGCTGACTCCTACGGCTTATTGTGGGGACGTGGACTGTGTCAGGGAAGCTCAGGTTGTCGCTTTTCTACAAGCCTTTCCGTCTGAAGAGAGAATTTAGCTAAGTCCTCATAGTTGACTCAACTGTTGACAGAAATCTTTAAGGGGTGAGTGTGTGGGGACTGACAACCAGACCTTGGACGACAGGGTCAGCATTGAGTAATCTGGTGGGGCAAAGTAGGGTTAGAACCACTGAGGTTGGTTGGTGGGCAGGAAGAAGAAGGGGTCGTCCTCAGATGCTAACTACCAGTACTTATTTAATGCTTTCATAGTTTAAAAAGAGATCTCATTTAAATCTAAAACTTAGTCATTGAGGCCAGGTGCAAAATGAAACTTTTACAGAGGTTGTGATTCACCCCATAAATGTTTCCCCACAGATAAATACTGTTAATTCCCTTGTATTCGGGCTCTGCAAAGCTGACAATAAATAAAACACTCTGCCTGTTTCTCGGTTATAAAATGGCATTCCCTTCCACTTCTAAAGTCTGTGATTCTAGGGTAATGTTAATATATCCACGGAAGAGGGATATCACAGAAGAGAGGTGATTATTCCCTCTGATACCCTGTGAGTCTCGTCAGGGGCTTAAAATAATCATAAAGTTTCTTGAGTTGAGTGTCTGCAAGTCATCGCCCCAGGAAACCACTTCCAGAGATATTTAGGAGATTTATATTTATTGATTGGAATCTGGTGACTGACTGCAGGGGCTGAGGTGGAGAAGGGAATCAGGATAACTCTAAGTATGGTTACTTCAAAGCAGTCTAGCAGAATAGTAAGAGCAAGAGTTTAGGAGTCCAGCCAGTTTGGATTTGGATACTGTACTCAGAGGTTTGAGTCAGGATAAACTGAAAAGATTTAGTGTTGAAGAGCTCTTAATGACTTCAGGGAGAGCAATTCCTGTGGAGCAGTAAGGGCAGAATTCATGTTTCACCCTGAATGGGAGATAAGTAAATAGAGGCAGCCAGTCTAAATTATGCTTTCAAGGAGCTTAGCTTAGAATGAAAGGAGAGATGGGGCAGTAAAGAGGAATGTGGGATACAAGAAAGGCTTTTGTTTGTTTGCTTTTTAGGTGAAAACAAAGTACATGTATGTTGGTTCCCTGAGGGAAATTATTAAATGGAGAGAGAGGTTGAAGGAACATAAAATTGAGAGTAACTGATGGAGTAATGACTTGAAATAGCTAGGAGGGAATGGGATCTAGGGCACAGATCAGTGTTAAGGACAGAGGAATGAATCCTTTTTCTCTGAGTTATGAGAGAAGAAAGTGTACAGATAAAGGTAAGCTAGGTGTAGGTGAGGGAATTCTTGCCTCATGGCTTCTCTTATCTTTGTAAAGCTGGCAGCTGGGTTGTCAGTTAAGTGTGAGGTGACTGGATCTAGTGGAGTGCTTGAGGTGTTTGGAATTGTCTCTGATGGAATGGGAGAAGCATTACCCTGAGTTTGTTAGGCTTGGGATATTCATGTCTAAAATGAGAGGAGTAAGTGCTGCTTTCTGGGGTGTCTCAGAGTTGATTGCGGCCAAAGAAGAAGAAAAACAAATTGTAGGACTTTTAAAAATATATACAGTGCTGTAGAAGTGAATTTTTAAAAATTTAGGTGGTATTGGGGCATCTGGGTGGCTCAGATGCCACCAGGTGGCTCCCTGCTTGGCGAGGAGCCTACTTCTCCCCCTCCCACTCCCCCTGGTTGTGCCCCCTCTCGCTGTGTCTCTCTCTGTCAAATAAATAAATAAAATCTTTAAAAAATAAAATAAAATTTAGGTGATATGTTAGAAATGCTACTTTTTTGATAAAGAACAGGTCAAGAAAACTGATTGAGGAAGAAAGAGAATGGAGCAAAGTTTGTGATATGGGTAACGAAGAATTGTTTTCTGATTATTATTTTTTAATCTGTTCATTCTTATGTAAAATGAGGAAAATAATATCTCATGGGTTGTGAGGATTAAGTAAAACAACCATTTAAGAAACTTAGCGTGCCTGGATCATGATAAGTGCTTAATAAAAAGTAACGCGTGTCTTTATTATTCTGAGTTCCCTTTTCTTATTTGGGCATGAAAAAAATTCTCTGGGAGACAGGAGACTTGGTCCTGGCCCTGCTCTAACTTGATGAAGTATAGTACAAATGTAGAAAGATCTTATCTCAATGTGTTGCCTTTCCGCTCCTCACTCCCATCCTAGCTTCTTCCCACCCACACCCAGTGTTGCCCAGGAAGATGGAATTTGGCAGGGCATGGTATTTTTTTTTTTTTTAAGATTTTATTTATTTATTTGACAGGCAGAGATCCCACGTAGGCAGAGAGGCAGGCAGAGAGGGAGAGGAGGAAGCAGGCTCCCCGCTGAGCAGAGAGCCCGATGCGGGGCTCGATCCCAGGACCCTGGGATCATGACCCGGGCTGAAGGCAGAGGCTTTAACCCACTGAGCCACCCAGGCGCCCCAGGGCATGGTATTGTTGATGGCAGTATCTTAGGCATGGATCAGTGAAACAACAGTTTTTTAAATGTGTAAAGATTGAGCTTTTGGGTGGATCTCAAATTTACAGAGGTTAACATTGTAGCCAGTGGGTCAGTAAATTTACTCAAAGACCGGTCTTGAGGGTGGTTTGAATGTAGCACAAAATTAAGATCAGGATCCTAGAGTGGGATTGGAAATATATTTATTTTTTTTAAAGGTTTTATTTATTTATTTGTCAGAGAGCAAGAGCCCACACCGGAAGGGGGAGCAGCAGGCTGAGGGAGTAGCAGGCTCCCCACTGAGCAGGAAGCCCATTGTGGGACTGAATTCCAGGACCCTGGGATCATGACCTGAGCTGAAGGCAGATGCTTAACTGACTGAGCCACCCAGGCATCCCCGAAAATATATTTAAAAAGCTAGCCATTTGTCAGATTTATTATCAGCCTGCTGTGAAAAATGTGCTAAGTACTTTTTTAGGCTGTCATTCCATTGTCTAAACATAAAAGTTCTTCCCTCTCACAATTCATAATAATAAAATTGTTTTGCAAGGTTTTTTTTAAAGATTTCATTTAATTATTTGAGAGAGAGAGAGCACAAGCAGGGGTGGCAGGTAGAGGGAGAGGGAGAAGCAGACTCCCCACTGAGCAGGGAGCCGGACTCGGGGCTCTATCCCAGGACCCCGGGATCGTGACCTGAGCCAAGGGCAGATGCTTAACTGACTGAGCCACTGAGGCACCACTGTTCTGCAAGTTTTTTAAATTATTTAATTTTATAAATAATTACTTTAAACCATTTATTTATTATTTTTATTAAAATTATTAAGTAAATTATATAAATCTATTGATTATTTAACATTTTAATTTATTAAAGTTATTTCAGAAAGCAGTCAAGTATTACATGCTTGTAAAACCTTTAAGTTGCAGAAAACTGTGTAAGGTAAATTAAAGCAAAATTCTCTCCCCTGACCTTTGCCACTTCCAACCCATAATTATGAATAAATAAAACATGCTTTGTTCATAAATGCCATCTTTCTAAGCAATACATTTTGCTACTTTTTGGAAGTAACATTATATCATAGAAGTCTTTTCCTATAGTCATAGATACTCTGTTGGACTGAGATAAAATTAATTTAGCCAGTAGCCTACTGATAGAAATTCAGGTTGTTTCCAGTTTTTGCTATTATATGGTATAAGAAATGTATTTGTGCATATCCTATAAGATATAGGATAAATTTTTTTTAAGATTTTGTTTATTGGACAGAGAGAAAGAGAGTGTGCACACAAGCAGGGGGAGTGGCAGGCAAAGGGAGAGGGAGAAGCAGGCTTCCCTGCCGAGCAGGGAGCCCGATGCGGGGCTCGATCCCAGGACCCTGGGATCATGATCTGAGCCGAAGGCAGACATCTAACCGACTAAGTGACCCAGATGCCCCAGGATAAATTATTAAAAGTAGAATTATTGGGTCAGAAAATAAATGGTGTTTTGTGTTTGTGTGTGTTGATAGTGCCAAATTGCTTTCCAAAAAGACCGTATCAAGTTTTGCTTCCACCAGAACTTTTACTCATACCTTCACTAATATTGGATATTTTTCTTTTGAGATCCACAGTTTTTTCTGGATAATTTTATAAGTTAAGTCTTCCACATGAACTTTAAAAATCAATTTCTAAGAAATAACTTGGAATATTTTGAGTAACATTGAGTTTAAAAGTCAATTTATGGTAAATTGATTTTACCTACAGAAGATGTGTTTTTCCATCTTAATGTTGACTTCTATGTATTTTGGTAGGAGTTGTAAGCATGTTAGTTAAACAGCCTATCATTTTCATGTGTTACTATTTATGAAGCACCTACTATAGCATTTTGTTGAAATGCCACTTTTATTTCATACTGTGTTGGCCTTTCTGTGGATTTCTGTGGCTCTGTCCAGTCTTGCACAGTTTTTTAAAAAGATTTTATTTATTTATTTATTTATTGAGAGAGAAAATGGGCACACATGCATGAGCAGGGAAGAGGGGTAGGGGGAAAGAGATGGAGAGAGAGAGAATCTCCAGCAGTCTGAGGCCTTTTCTTATTTCTAGGTTAGATTGTTAATTTGCTTAAATAGCATTGAAGGGCCTTTTGTCTTTGAGGTATAAAGTGGCAAAATTCTGTTTCTTTGTTTTTATGTCAACGTCTGAAAATGTTCACATTTGTTTAAATAGGGGAAGCTGAGCCCAGAGCTACATATACAGGTTATCTTATCAAAATGTGTGGACGTAACACAATCTGAAGGAAATTCAAGACCACGAAACTTGCTGACTGAAGCACATTGTAGTGTTCATAACAAGAAGAGTATTTGGAGAAAGACCTTTCTGTGAAATCATGATGGAAGCAGAAGAACACCAACAGCCACGGAAGACACCCTTTTACTCAGAATTACCTAAAGTGGTAAGAATTCAGCCACAGAATTCTGGAGTGGTTGCTAATTATAATTTGTTTGTTTGTTTTCCACAAAGAAAAGTGAATTTTACAGGGAGAATTTGTAAGATTTGTAAACCTTAAAAGTTATATATCTACATCTGGTAGGCAGTTTGCCTGGTGCAGATTACGAACATCATGTACCTGGTAGGATGCTATTAATCTGGTGGATACTTGAGAAATTTTTCTGACTGTATTCTCTTGTTTTAGGAACTTCATGCCCACCTGAATGGATCCATTAGTTCTAATACCATGAAGAAATTGATAGCCAAGAAACCAGGTCTTAAAATCAACAATCAGATGACTATGATTGACAAGGGAAAGAAAAGAACTTTAGAAGAGTGAGTTTAGGGAAGTTGTGGACATACTTCTTTTTATCTCTGTTACTGTTTGGGGATTGGAAATAGTCTGTAAGAATCCAGATTTTAGTAGTTAAAGGAATTGGGTAGCTATCTGCTGTGGACAGTGTAACTTGACATACAGCATTTTTTTTTTCCAGCTGATAGACCATTGACAGTATTTTTAATGCTTTATGTTGTTTATAAAGTTATACTATATTAGAATATTCTTTAGACCTGAAAATGTGGGCTTATTGGTTTTTCTCCCTGTTTGCTGCTATCAGAAGGGGGTAGGGGAGTGGCAAAGGGAAACTGTTTTTTCCCACTTAAAAGTAACATTTTGTTTTCAGTTATTTGATTATCCTCCCAGGTCAGTGTAATTTTTGAAAAACCTATTCTGTAGTTCCTTACAATATATAATTAGTATTAGTCTAAAATATATTCATTCAATTTAGTGGGCTTGTGTCGAGTGACAAGTTTTTGATGACTAGAGTATGTTAAAACTTTCCTGTTGCAGATGTTTCCAGATGTTTCAAATTATTCATCAACTTACTACTAGCCCTGAAGATATTCTAATGGTGAGAAATGAAGAATTATTAGAGTGGTTTAAAATTTATTATGTAATTTATGCCCTTCTGGTATTGCACATGAATTTTTGCTTTCATCAAGAGTCAAATGAAAAATATTTTTTGCTTTTTTATGGCAACTCTTTTCAAAAGCCATGTAAGACATTTGCCAAGAGCTAATTATAAGAGATCTGAGAAGAGAAGCAAGGTAAACATATTCTGTTACATAGAAGATAAAATCTTGTCCTGTTTTCCATATATAACATGAGATATTTGACCTAGGTGGGCATTCCTTTGATACGGCTTTATCTGTATTGCTTGAGATACTTTTAAGTGCCTGGGTGACAGTATAGAGAATGAAGTTCAGAAGTACTTAGAGATTGAATTCTCTCTGGGAGTGAAGAACTAGAGGACACCACTGTGTTCTCTTACCTGTTGCTCTGTGATACTATTCTCTGATATGGAAGGCTGGTTTCTGTATCATTGTCTGACTAGGGTGGTATTTTATTTTATTTTTTTAACTGTTTTATTTATTTGTCAGAGAGAGAGAGAGCACACACAAGCAGGGGGAACAGCATGTAAAGGGAGAAGCAGGCTCCCTGCCGAGCAAGGAGCCCAATGCAGGACTCGATCCCAGGACCCTGGAATCAGGACCCAAGCCGAAGGCAGATGCCCAACTAACTGAGCCACCCAGGCATCCCTATGGTGGCATTTTAAAATGTACTCTTTGTAAATGGAGAAAAGCAGAATCCTTATTAGTGTTTTTAACCATTAGAAAAAAAAATGTGGAGTAAGAGGAAAACTTGTGTTTCTGGAAAAATAACTTTTGACTGGTCAAGAAAGAATTTTCCTTCTTGGCTGAAACTGATCCTCATCATAAGTATTAAGTAAATTAATCACCTTTTGGTGGAGAATTAGCTCTAAAAGTCTAATTCAACAAAAATTGCCCAAGTGCCCACAGTGTTCTAGGCACTCTGCTAAAGACTGGGAGGTAAGATAGATGGACATGGTCTCTGGCCCCTGAGGAGAGAGAGAGAGACAGATCCATAAGCAGATAAATCCGACATAATGAGGTAAGCTATATGTTAGAGATACATACTGGGACTTACAGGAACCTAAAGGAGGATTATCTAATTAGCCACTCAGCAGACACTATTGAATGCTACTAGGAATGTCTCACTTTCTTTTTAGATTGTAACAGAGCAAAATTGATGAAATCCTGGATTCTGAGAGCTTATATAGGGCTACAATAATGCCAGGCTCATTATTTTATTACTTTCAAAGCTGGTAAAAAGCTTTATTAAAATGAAGTAAGGGGGCACCTGGGTGGCAGTTGGTTGAGCATGTGCCTTCGGCTCAGGTCATGATCCCAGGGTCCTGGGATCGATTTCCACATCAGGCTCCCTGCTTCTCCCTCTCCCTCCGCCCTGTTCCCCCTGCTTGTGCTTTCTTTCTCTCTTGCTCTCTCTCAAATATATAAAATTTTTAAAATAAAAGAAAACAAAATAAAATGAGGTAAGGAGGGGTCCCTGCCTGGGTATTTGGCTCAGATCAGGATCTCAGGGTTATAAGATTGAGCCCTTTTTAGGCTCAGTGTAGGAGTCCACTTGAGGATTTGCTCCGTCTGCCCCTCCCCCAACCCTTGCTGAATCATGCGCTTGCACATCTGCACATGTGCTCTCTTTCTCTCATATAAATAAATCTTTAAAAAATATAAAATGAGGTAAGGAATTAAGATTCTGTGATTTGACTTAGTGGTACTAGAATGAGCAACTTTAGGTGGTTCAGAAGGATGACACTGAGAGTGAAGTTAATAACATTTACATATAATAAGTGAACACTGTAGGAATAAGCCAAGAAATTCTTTGTTGTGTGTGGATCACTTAACAGTCTAGTCAAGATGATCTGGATGTAATCTGAAAGAAAAAGGATTGGGATGTGCTTGAAATAATAATATTAACTATTACATGTGCCAGATACTACATTCAAGACTGCTCTCTGAAGTGGGTATTTTTATTGTTCCCTTTTTGCAGATGAAAAAAAACCCTGAGGCTTAAATTGATTACACGTAACTTGCTCAAGGTCACTCACAGAGAGAGCAAGTGGTAGAATTGACTGTCTTTGGTTCCAGAGCTAATGTTCCTTCTCATTCAAGAGATGCAGTCTTACCATCCTTTGAGTAAGCAGAAACAACTAATTGTGATGTACTCTGTCTGAAGAAGGAACTCGAATAAGAGTTGTCCTTAGTACCAGTTGCAGCATGGAGCAGAAAGGGCTGAGTCTGGCAGACACCGATGTGGAGCAAGGAAGTGTTATTGGACATGGGTAGGGATGATTCCACAGGCCTCGCTAGGACCTAGATAAATTGTCTCATTGCTCTCATTCCATGCTTGCCAACAGCCTTCTGTTGTTTTATTTGGTTTCACTGGCTGCTCAAGAAACGAAGAGAGGGGGCCTTGGATAGTAGCTATGGTCTCATCAGTCACTGAGGACTGCCACTTAATACCCTCACTTCACCCTCCATGTCACTGCATACATAACAGATAGGCTTCTGCATTAGCCAACATGTGAGCTGGAGTAGAGGGAGCTGGCTTCTCTGTGTCTGCTCTGGAGCCAGTAACTAGATGCAGTTCTGTAGCCTGCATAGATGAGGCCCACACTCTGGTGGTAGCATTGGCAGCAACACGGAGTTTGGGGAGCACCAGTGCAATGGGGTCCAGTGCCTGTGATGATGGTACAGAAGCTGCAGGGTCATGCTCGGTGGTGGAGGAAGCAGTGGTGTCTTGCTTGGTCCAAGAGAGTTACATGATTTTGAATGCTTTTGTGCTGTCCTGAGTTGTATAGTCTCTGAGGCTGATTCTCCAGACCTCCTAGAGAATCTCAGCTTAGTAATATTTATATTCTAATATTACAATAAATTCCTTTTTGGCTTAGATAAGTGCATGTGTACACACACACACACACACACACACACCCGATGAAGCCCAGACCTTGGATTACAATGAATCCACTAAAGTAGTCCTACTTTGTTAGGCACTGTCTACACAATCGGCCAAACCTTGTTCCCTTGCCAGGACGTTGCACTTGCCCACTTATGTGCATGTGTTCAAAATAGGTTAAGATTAGGATACCAACTACAAGCACTAGCTAGGGCTGGTTGTCACAGCATTTCCAATCTGGTCCTTTTTTCTTCTAGATTTGGTACTTTTTTAGGATTGATTGCAGAGAAGGAAAACATGCCCTCAATCCTTTTGATATCTTTTACCCTAGTCATTTAGTCATTTTTGGGTTGTTTAATTTGTGCTAAATTGGATACCATTTTACTCATATTTATCACCGATTCTCTTTGCCAAAGAGAGTTTTCTTAGTACTCCTAGGGACAAGTTCACCCTGGGTGAAGAAACTTTTGAAAAATACAACTTATTCATAAATAACTTGAATAAGAACCATAAGCCATGACTTTGAGTGGTACATCAGTAATGCCTAATCGTTTCAGCCACTTATTTCCATACATACCTTCCTAGTACTGCACTACACACTCAGTTTTAGTTTTGCCTCATTTCTCTGTCTTATCAGCTACTGTTATTAACAGTAGAAAATGGAGAAATGGCTAAAAGGAGAGAAGAGAAAAAGTATGTGAGATGTGCAGACTTGTTTGATGTGAGCAATCTCCAGCAAGGGTTGTGACAAAGCAGGTCGTCTTAACCACATGAGAGACTTCCAATATTTTTTGCAGATCAAACCTAATGCGTGAAATAAAGCTGTAGCATTTGGCATTTTCATTGGGACCCTTTCACTAACATTATCAATATTGTGTCCATTGCCTTAACCATCAGGTCACAAAAGATGTCATTAAAGAATTTGCAGATGATGGTGTGAAGTACCTGGAACTAAGGAGCACACCCAGAGGAGAAAATGCTACAGGTAGAGTTTAATTACATCTCAGCAAATGTACTTTTTTCCTCTGTGCTTTGATGATTCATGTGTTTGTAAGTTGTACTGTGTACTTTTACACTGTAGTAGAGTCAACAGTCCAAATCTTCTGATGTGCATTAATGATGTACATTATTAATGAGTGAGGTTAAGTTAAAAAGTCAGGTCAAGGATTATCTGTTTAAGGGAAATTAAAAGGCCTGCAAAAATTTTGCTGGTTCTTGTTTTTTCCTCACTCTGAGGAAAGAATACTTGCTCCTTATAGTTACGTTGTCTTAAACAGAGGCTACTTCTTTCTCCTTGCATCAAGGGTACTTGTGAGGCAGTGCCACTGAGTAGAAGCTGAATCGTGTTTTATGATGATCACAGAAATGAAAGTTTTTCAGTCATTGCTCGGAGACTGATAGTGTCTTATGCCAGGAGCAAGTGATGATGTGGTAAAACCTCTCTGGATGGAGATGAGTGCATCTGGATGTGGTCTGGAGAAATGTCTGGAACCCTCTTTTCATAAGGGCAGAATGGAGAGATATTATGTGGTGTCATTGGGTCCCTTTTAGTCCCTTGTCTGTGACCTGAAAAGGCTCTGCCAGTTCATCTTGTGACATGTACAACCCAGTCATTTATGGGATAAGCTTTTTAAAACTCCATAAAATAAGTATTGAAATGGGACAAGCAGAAGATTCTTAAATCTCACATTTTTAAATTGTAGCATCAGTTCCAAGTTACCCTGGTGAGGATAGTGAAAGGGAAGGAGAGAAGAAACCTGCCACTTACTAGAGCTAGTTTGCTCTTTGAATGGAGATTCCAAGAGGGATGTTAACCTGATATGCAACAATAGGGGAATGGTTAGATAAGGGTTAATGGAATATGAGGCAGCCACTAAAAATATTTGCAAAGATACTATAAAGACTTGGGGATAACACTCAGAATATAGGACTGTATTAAACAACTGAATAGGATACATATATACCTGGTAGCATCTCGTCTATTAAAAAATATGTATCCTTAGAAAAACAGAGTGGTTATCTCTGAGTGGTGGAATTACAGGTTACTCATTATTTTTTCTTTAAAATTTTCTGTGTTATTGGAGATTTTCTGCCAAAAATAAGCATTCTGTGATTGGGTACAAGAGTGTTTTAGAGGAAGTTGTTCTGGAGAGTGCTCTTTCAGAGTCCCCCAGAAGAAGAGGACTTGTACACCCCAAATTGGAAGAAGTGCTCTAGTGCCCTGGACGGGAAACACTGAGCCTGACCAGGGTTGAAGAGACAGGAGCCCAAGAGGGGATTTTTTTCTGGACCAGCAGGAAAATATTGTTCTAATAGAGGAAAATGGTTTGTTTTTGTTTCTGTTTTTTTGAGGCCAAGCCTTAGAAAAGGGCTGTTCTTGTGTTGTTAGAATAGGCATTTTAGAATTTTACAGCAATTTGTGCGATGGGTTTTTTTGTTTTGTTTTGTTTCTTAGTTAGTTTTTATTTTTTATTTTTTGTTTTTTTTAACTAGGATCCACACTGAACACAGGGCTTGAACTCACGATCCTGAGATCAAGAGTTGCCTGCTCTACCAGCTGAGCCAGCCAGGCGCCCCATGAGAATAGTTTAATGTCTGTTGGATCTAAGAATAATTTTTAAATGGGCTTATATTTTGTATGTCTTTCTTTCCCTTTCTGCTTTTTAGTACTTCATTTAAAAAATTTATTAAAGTACAGTTAGCATTTATGAAAATGTACCCATAGGACTATGTTTTAACTCCTCTCTAATTATGCCCTTGTCACAGCATAAAGTAAAAATGTAATTGTTCATAGAGGGATGCTGATGTTGAAGGATGAAATAGTTGATTAACTCTTTACAAATACTTTCTTTATGTCCTTTCCAGGAATGACTAAAAAGACTTATGTGGAATCTGTACTCGAGGGTATAAAACAGTCCAAACAAGAAAACATAGATATTGATGTTAGGTAAGAAGCATTGTACCTTAGTGATCACCATTTAAAAAAACTAGAATGTGAAAATGTTGTTATTTTGATCATGAGTGTAATAGATTTTTATAAATCAAACAATAACTGAACTTTAGAAAAGTGGAGTCAAGAAATCTATTGTTTAAAGTTGAGAATGCAGTTCTGAGTTTATTCATGTGGCAAAAAATTTTGAGTACTGTTGCTGTAGAGAAATACAGTTTCCCATTGCTCTTCAGCCAAAATCCAGACTTCTTATTGTGGCCTACATGGTCCCATGTGATCTGGTTGCCTCTCTTACTTCAATAGCCTTATGTGGACCACTTGTCATTATTACACACTGGTTTGTTCTCTGTTCCTCAAATAGGCCAAGAATGTCCCATGTCAGCATCTTTGTACATCCTGTTACTTTTGCCTAGAACACAGTTCCTGCCATATCCTTGCATGGCTGGCTTTTCATTATCAAGTTCTCAATTTGGCTGTCACTTCCTCAGAGGGGGCTTCCTTGACCACTTTATCTAAAGGTTCCCCCCACCCATCCACAAATCCTCTAGTAATCCTTTCTATTTCCTTATGGCACTCTTCTTGATAAGATCAGAAATTATCTTGTTTTATTTGTGTGTACATACCTACTAGAGTATAAGTTCATGAGGCCAGGAACCTTGTCTTTTGTTCACCACAGTACTTAGAAGAGAGATGACACAAATCAGGGCTCAATAAGTCCTTGAAGAAAGAAAGCTACCTATATAATTTCTGGCTATAAAGTCTCTCCAAATTAAGCTTAACTAGACTAATACCCACACCCTTCCCGAAAAGAAGCAGGCAAAAGAAAAGAAGAGAATTCAGAAAAGAAGACCTACAAATGACCGATAGGTCTGTAGGGAACTATTTAATCTCAATAATCAGATAATTTTTTTGAAATATTTATTTGAGGGGCGCCTGGGTGGCTCAGTGGGTTAAAGCCTCTGCCTTCGGCTCAGGTCATGATCTCAGGGTCCTGGGATCGAGCACCACATCGGGCTCTCTGCTCAGCAGGGAGCCTGCTTCCCCCTCTCTCTCTGCCTGCCTCTCTGCCTGCTTGTGATCTCTGCCTGTCAAATAAATAAATTAAAAAAAAAAAAAAAGATTTATTTGAGAGAGAGAGAGAAAGTGTACAGGGGATAGGGGAAGGTCAGAGGGAGAGGGAGAGAGAATCTCACCCAGACTCCCTGCTGAGCATGGAGCCTGACATGAGGCTAGATCTCACAACTCTGAGATCATGACCTGAGCCGAAATCAAGAGTTGGATGCTCAACCCACTGAGCCACCCAGGCATCCCAATCAGATAATTTTAAAGATTTTTGCTTGTTTATTTATTTATTTATTTGACAGAGACAGAGACAGAGAGGGAGCACAAGCGGGGGGAGTGGGAGAGGGAGAAGCAGGCTCCCTGCGGAGCAGAGCCCATTGCGGGGCTCAATCCCAGGGCCCTGGGATCATGACCTGAGCTGAAGGCAGACACTTGACGACTGAGCCACCCAGGCGCCCCCCAATCAGACAATTTTTTTTTTAAAGACTTTATTTATTCATTTGACAGACAGAGATCGCAAGTAGGCAGAGAGGCAGGCAGAGACAGAGAGAGAGGGAAACAGGCTTCCTGTTGAGCAGAGAGCCCGATGCAGGGCTCAATCCCAGGACCCTGGGATCATGACCTGAGCTGAAGGCAGAGGCTTTAACCCACTGAGCCACGCAGGCACCCCTTAGACAATTTTAAAAAGAAATGTTACAATGCCATTTCTGTAGCCCCCCCCCCCGCCAGAAAACAGGGTAATGACCACTGTTTGTGAACTTACACACTGCTAGTAAGCATATGTAGTAAATAAAACCTCTTTAAAAAGTAGTATGTATTAAGATGTATAAAAATGTTTCCTTCTAAAAAAAAAAAAAAAATGTTTCCTTCTGACCCAGTACTCCACTTCTAGAAATGTATCCAAAGGAAATAAATTGATTTTTGTGTAAGAGTCTTTATTGTAGTGTTATTTATTTATTTGTTTGTTTATTTTAAATATTTATTTATTTTAGAGAGAGTAAGAATGTGAGAGAGCTTGAGCAAAGGGGAAGGACAGAGGGAGAAGAAGCAGACTTCCTGTTGAGTGGGGAGCCCAACACTGGGCCAGTCCTAGGACCCCAGGATCATGACCCAAGCCCAAGGCAGATGTTTAACTAACGGAGCCACCCAGGCACCCCTATAGTGTTATTTACAAAAAAGTGGAAAATATCCTAAAACATTTAGCAGAAGACAGTTATATCATGTTATGGTCATATGATTTATATTGTTTTCTAATATTTAATGTCAGGATAAACTGTGAATTTAAAAAAAAAGACTGCATTTATATATCATTGATCCAAATTTGATAAATAAATAAATGCTGGAGGAATTTCATGTGTGTAAAAAAAAATAGATAAATTAATAAATGTGGGGGGAAAATTATGCAAATATTAGCAGAGATTCTCTGGGTATTAGATGGCTTGTAGAATTTCAGCTAACATAAAGAATGAACTTGTATCAGCTATTGGATATGTGTTAGAATATTACCAATTTTTAAACACTTACTGAAAGAATGAATCTAAGCCTCCTAATGAAATAACACACCACCACTTATGAAATAATCTTGCTAAAAAATTGAATCTGATCAAGCCTCTAGACTAGATCTAATTTTCAATTTTTAGGAGATACAAGAGACAGGAGAAACAGGTTAACAACACAGGAATTCACTCAGCAAAATGAATATTGTAGGAGACTTTATAGAAAAAGGATATGGTTTCTTTAAATTCAAGAAATAAATTCTAGAAAAGCGATGGGAGCTTGCGGAGAAGGGAAGGTGGGGTGTGGAGGGAGTGCCTTCAGATTAAATCTGAAGTCCACTGTGGACTTCAGTTGAATTCTGAATCAAACTAAAAAACAAATGGAAGAATAAAAAAAACATGAAACATTTAAGAATTTGAACACTAACTAGATTTTTGGTACTATTTAGGAATTTATGGTCTCATGCCCTCTGGCAAAGTAAGCTGTCCTGTCAGTCAGGCTATACTTCTACTAAGTAACTTACATGTAGCCTGCCATACCTCTCTGGCCATACTCAGAGTTGTTTTTTTCATCCTCACTATATTTGTTTTCAACTGTGTTTTTCTTATATTAAAGGTATTTGATAGCAATTGACAGAAGAAGTGGCCCTTCAGTAGCCAAGGAGACCGTTAAACTTGCTGAAGAGTTCTTCCTCTCTGCTGACAATACAGTTCTTGGCCTTGACCTCAGTGGAGACCCTACTGTAAGCTGTTTTTCTTAAATACATTTTATTTCTGAAAAGTAGAATCAGTTTGTGGGGTTAAGTATTAGGTTGGGGCATCCTGCATTCTCCAGAGGTCTAGCAGGCTCCCAGTGGATGAAGACCTATTCTTAAATAAAATCTTAAAAAAAAAAAGGTGGATGGGGGCAGCACCTGGGTGTCTCAGTCAGTTAAGCATCTGCCTTCAGCTCAGGTCATGATCCTAGGGTCCTAGGATTGAGTCCCACACTGGGGCTCCCTGCTCAGCAGAAAGTCTGCTTCTCCCTCTCCCCCCTACTCATTCTCTCTCTTTCTCTCAAATAAATAAAACCTTAAAAAAAAAAAAAAAAGATCTATTCTGCTCTGGATGACCAGAATGTCTATAGCAGCTGTTCTCAACCAGGGTTCTATGGAAGAATTAAGCCCTCTAAAAAAAGAAAAAATATTTGAATGAGAAGAGAGAAATTGAGTCATTACATACAATGTATGTCTAATAATTCGTATTTAATTATGGCTACGCCTTAATTATCTCACAGAACCCCAGTTGAGAAAGGCTGGCCTAGAGCTTCTTGAATGTCAGATTCAAACACAGTGTCTCACTTATGTCACTATTGACATTTTGGGCCAGATAATTCTTTGTCCTGGGAGAATGTCTGGCATATTGCAGCATGTTTTGTAGCATTCCTTTCTTCTCTACCCACTGGATACCAGTAGCACCCTCCTAGTTGTGACAACCAAAAATGTTTCCAGATACTACCAAGTTTCGGGGTGGTGGTGGAGGGGCGGGGGCAGAATTGTCCCTAGTTGAAAAACACAGGATTTAGATTGTCCCATGAAACTGGTTCTTAAGGCTTTGTCTAAACCTGGACCATTGTGCTCTCGTTTCATTCATCCATTTGGTAGAAGCTTTCTTTGCTATAATCATACAGGTTCCTAAATCAGGTGGGTTCTCCTCCTTAGCACTAGATATCTAGATTTCCTTACAGAAATAAAACTTGGTGACCTCTATATCTAGTGTGGCTGATTGACTTTGGGTTCACTGATATGTGACTCAACATTCTCGACAGCAGGGATTGTTTTAGTGAGCTTTATGTTCCCTAAAGTGTCTGGCACACTGTAGGTGCTTTATAATTGAAATTTTCAAATGAGTCAATCTGCCATTTTTTCCCTTGCCATTATTTTATTCCTTTGTTTATTGACACACAGTAGCTAATTCTTCAGTCTGCCTAGAATTTTCATGCATCTTCATTTTAACTTTTATCTTCAAGGTAGGACAGGCAAAAGACTTCTTGGAACCACTTTTAGAAGCTAAAAAAGCAGGCCTGAAGTTGGCATTGCATCTTTCAGAGGTAAATAATATTGTAAAATTAGGCTGGAGAGGGGGTGCCTGGGTGGCTCAGTGGGTTAAAGCCTCTGCCTTCGGCTCAGGTCATGATCCCAGGGTCCTGGGATCGAACCCCGCATCGGGCTCTCTGCTCGGCAGGGAGCCTGCTTCCCTTCCTCTCTCTCTGCCTGCCTCTCTGCCTACCTGTGATCTCTGTCTGTCAAGTAAATAAATAAAATCTTTAAAAAAAAAAAAAAAAAATTAGGCTGGAGAAGATAGATTACGATGAAAATAATAATCATTTGTAAATGGCTAAAATTATACCTGGAGGTAAAAAAAAAAAAAAGACAGGAGGAAAGTAGAAATTTTTTTAAATGTATATTATGATAAAGGTGTGGTTTGCTTTAGTCCCTTGTTACTGTTTTTATGTTTTTGTCATTCATGAGGGTGGCTGTTGACTCACAGTATCACTATGTCATTAAAAAAGCTATTGACATCTTACTAGAGAAAATGCGTAAGTTTTCATCATCAGTCTTGTCATTGGCAAGCTGTCACTGAGAAAAGCACCAGTTCATCTCACCTGTCCTCGTAGGGTAAGGGACCTGAATGTATCACATGCACTGGCAAGAAAAGAAGTAGCTCATTATTATTTTATAAGGCTCATCAGAAGATCGGGTGTCCATTATTGGGCCCCAGCTCCTTGGCAACATGAGCACAATGACAGATAATGTAGAAATAATGGCTGGAGAACAATCACTTTCTTAAGCACTTCCCTGTGAGGCAAACAAGGGAGTCAACTACAATTTCCCCCATTTTACGGATGGGTTTACTTTAAAACGCAGTACTTCAATTTGGCTTTTTTTCTTTCTTTCTTTCTTTTTTTTTTTGGACATACATTTTCTTTTTCCTTTTTTTTTTTTTTTTTTTTTTTTTTGACATACGAAAAGCTGTCCGTGATAAGTGTATACAGATTGATGAATCTGGAGTTTATTGTCTCAAGTGCAGGAAATAATGCTTAGGCTACTTACCTCACAGAGTTATTTGTATTAGATGCAGTAATATATAAATGTTGAATAGCATCATGATTTAAAAATTAAAGAAAAATTGGAGCTTCTTGTCAATACTGATATTTTCATGTCTATAAGCAAAGAGTAATCTGGTGGCAGAACTTAAAAGGTAGGATCTGTGTTTCCACACTCTGAACAAAAAGATCTTTCACTCATAGGACTTCCTCTTGCTAACGTAACTGATGTCTGATTGAAGCTTTTGGTCAATAAAATGGAACAACCAGCATGTGTTACTGTGACCCATTATCTGTGGTCTTTGTGCACAGCATCAGAACCTTCCCTTTACCTTAGTCTCTGTTGCTTTTCTTTTTCTTTTTTTCTTTTCTTTTGCCAATTTATTTTCTTAAAAATTCTTTTTAATATTCTTTATTTTGTTGCTTTTCTTGTTTGATCCATTGGATATGAAACACTTCATTTCCTCATGTTATGGTCATTTGTCTTGTAAGCTGTCTAGTAGATACAGTACATCTAGACCTTTTCATGGTAGCTGTGGTATGTATGTAGCTACCTGTGTCAAAATAAAACATGAATGGGGACCTGGGTGGTTCAGTCCGTTAAGCGCCCGACTCTTGATTTCCACTTAAGTCATGATCTCAGGGTCATGAGATCGAGCCCCACATGGGTTCTGCATGGAGTCTGCTTGAGTTTCTCTCCTTCTCCCTCTGCCCCCCACCCCCCACTGCTTGAGCTCATTCTGTCTCCCCCTCTCTCAAATAAATGAATAAAATCCTTAAAAAAATAAATAAAAAATAAAATAAAACATGAGCACACTACACAGAGAATCTGGGCTCTGGAGTCAGATAGAGCTCCATGGCCTTAGATAGCTTAAAAAAAAAACAAAACTTTATATTTTAACTACAAAAGTTAGGTATATCTGAAGAAATCCCAAGTGTAGAGAAGTGTAATGTAGAAGGAAAAAATAAAAAAATGAAAGATCCCTTTCTCGTTTCAATTCAGTTCCTGAGTTGATCCTGTTACTTTTTCTGAACTTTAATTTTTTTCATCTTAGTACTTTGTAAGAGTCTTGTGAGGTTTAAAGGAGAATTTATGTGAAAAGGCACAAAGCAGGTCTAAAAGTGTTTATTATTATTATGCTTGTTAACCATAACTATTACTATCTTTGAAACAAATCTAGAAGAATATTGGGAAATGAATGGGAAAATAAAGGCAAAGAAGAAAGTTGGGAAGGTATATGATAGTTCAGCTTTCCAGAATGCATTATCTCCTCTGAGAGACAAAGTAGCTGGCTACAGAAAAAAGTACCTTTAAAAATCACTGAAAGGGGCACCTGGGTGGCTTAGTCATTAAGCGTCTGCCTTCGGCTCAGGTCGTGATCCCGGGGTCCTGGGATCGAGCCCCACATTGAGCCCTGTATCAGGCTCCCTGCTCAGTGGGAAGTCTGCTTCTCCCTCTCCCACTCCCCCTGCTTGTGTTGTCTCTCTCTGTCAAATAAATAAATCTTTTTAAAAAAATCACTGAAAGAGGTTACTTATGCCCCCCCCACTTTTTTCAGATTCCAAACCAAAAACAAGAAACAAAAGTACTTCTGGATCTGCTTCCTGACAGAATTGGGCATGGGACATTTCTCAACTCCTCTGAGGGAGGATCCCCGGATCTGGTAGACTTCGTGAGGCAATACCAGATACCACTGGGTAAGGCTTAGGGCTTCACGTCCTCCAGACAAGAGTGTACATTTGTCCCCAGCCACCAGGTTGCAACCCATATGTGGAGAACTCCTATTCTAAATATTTAAGTGTCATTTAGAAATTAAAAGTTGCTTGGACATGTGCCTCCTGAGCCTTAAAGTAATAGAAAGTTTTAGCTTCCATTAGAATATAAGCTCCATGAAAGCAGGGCCTTTGTCTGTCTTGTTCACTGCTACATTCCCCAGTTCTTGGAACTCAGTGATTACTTTACTGAAGGAATAAGATTCATCTAGTATTTTAAAATTACTTTAATGAAATTAATGTGTTATGAAAATGTATGACATTTATTTAAAAATTAAGAATTATGGAAGATTCCAAGACATAGCTTTATATGTGTGTTGACTATTACATATTTGTCTACATGTGTATTTAACCACAAATATTTATGAAGTGCCTGTTCTGTTTCAGTTACTGTTCAAATTGTTGGGAATAGAGCAGTAAACAAAACAGGCAAGGTTTCTTTCTCAAGGAACTTATATTTTGGCATTGGTAAAAGAGACGGTAAACAGTTACACAAGAAAATGTCAGTGTTTGAAGAAAGTTAAACAGTTTGAGATAATAGTGATGAGATAACCACTGGCCAGTGTTATGGTTGGGCAGGGCCTTCTCCGGAGGGAAAAAAGCAGTTGGCTGAAAACCATTTTACTGAATGATCAATTTGCAAAAACATTTGTGTGTGATGTGTGTTTTTTAATTACTTATGGAGTTTTCAGCAATTCATAATGAGATTTTTTTTTCTTTATACTAAGGACATTTTTAAACATCCACGGAAGTTGCGAAGATGGAAGCACTTGCATAGTGATTAGTGTGGTAGTTCAGCTTTGTGCCCAGCCGTGTGAGGGCGGCAGGCTGCCATCCCTTAGACTGAGTTGGCCTCATGTTGAGGCTGCCTTATCATACTGAGCAGATACCATCAATTAAGTCAGTGAAGTATTTCTGCTGTGGCTGGGGAGCCCAGTGTAGTGTGTTAAGGCAGGAATTTGTTAATAGAAGTCATTCTTAAGATGGACTTAACTTGCACCAGACAGGGAATAGATGGTTGTCTGAGTAAAGGAGTTTAGGAGTTTTCTTTAAGTCCATTTCTGCTCTTGGCTTTTTATATAATACTGTAGCCCTCAAGCAGTGCTACCATTTGTTTTAGCCTCCACTAGAAGACCAGGAAGAAGTGCAGCAACCATTCAAAAATTCCTTCATGATTCTATCCTGCTTTCTCCATGGGGACTGGCTTATAACATTCCCCTTTCCTCTCCATTTTGGATAAAAGAAAGGGGGACGCACATAGCTGCGAAGAAGATATTAATTCCCTGTCTGGTACAGTTGCTGCCAAAACTTGCAGCACACACACACACACAAAACAAAAAACTTGCAGCACATACATCCTGTACAACTACACTAATTGAACTATAAATTTTCATGCCTAAGGCCAGTTTTGTAAATTAATGAACTATTGAAAATTAACATACCTCAGAGAAATTTCTCACATATTTACTTGGTGAACACTGAAGAATGAGTCTACTAATCTGCTTTTAATAAGAGACTTTTTCCTCCTCTCATCTAGAACTCTGTTTGACCTCAAACATCAAAAGTCAGACAGTTCCGTCTTATGACCAGCATCATTTTGGATTCTGGTACAGCATCGCCCATCCATCTGTGATCTGTGTAGGTGTTTTGTATGAAGTATTTTGCTACTTTTTTGTTTTATTATTGTAGTAGGTCGACAATCACTACTAGCTGACTGTCTCGTGTGCCTCGTGTGCCTTGGGATACTGCCCAAGTAGAGGAGTGAGAGAGGATCAGGGCATGTGAGGCTGCAGAGGGCCAGGTGACTCAGGTTTAGCTCTATGGGTAAAGGTCCTAGGCAGTGCCCAGAGGAACATTAAAAAAATACTGATGCCCAAGTGCCCATCCCTTGAGATTCTGTTAACTGATCTGGGGTGAGTCCTGTACACAGATACATTTTAAAAGCTTCCTAGTGATTTAATATGCAGCCATGGTTGAGAGCCCCTGCCCTGGTGTTTTTGGGTTTTGTTTTAAAAAGGATAAACAGGCCTATTTAGTTATAGATATGCATGGATGCATTTATAGACCTGTTTAGACTCTTAAAAGAAGCATGGTAAAGAGGGAAATGTAGACTACACATGAGCTACTGTTTTTAAAAAATAATTTCCTTGTTAATTTTGAAACTTTGGTTTTTTGTTTTATTTTGGTTTTTGTTTTATTTTTGTTTTGTTTTGTTTTGTTTTGGCAGACTGATGATAAGGGTGTTTTTGCAACACACCTTTCTCAGGAGTACCAACTAGCAGCTGAGACATTTAATTTGACCCAGTCTCAGGTGTGGGATCTGTCTTACAAATCCATCGACTACATCTTTGCTTCTGACAGCACCAGGTCTGAACTGAGGAGGAAGTGGAATCATCTGAAACCCAAAGTGTTACATTTTTAAGCTGCAATGAGGTGAACTACTTTTGAATATGTGTTACAACCAAGAGCTTCCTGCCGTCTCCCACATAGTAAACTGTCCATCACTCCCTCTGAAGCACAGCAGCCAAGTACCACGGGCTCCATCACCAGTAGCTTACTCATGACTGGTCCCATGACTGGCAGGCTCTGAAGTCTTACAGAGCTTACCTCCATGCTGCTTACTGGAAGGGACCTGAAAGTGGCGGCTATCTAAACTCCCCACTCGGCGCCTGGGTGGCTCAGTGGGTAAAAGCCTCTGCCTTCGGCTCAGGTCATGATCCCAGGGTCCTGGGATCGAGCCCCGCATCAGGCTCTCTGCTCAGCAGGGAGCCTGCTTCCCCGTCTCTCTCTCTGCCTGCTTGTGATCTCTGTCAAATAAATAAATAAAATCTTAAAAAAAAAAATAAACTCCCTACTCCACCAGATATTTGACTTAACAATCCCTCTCCATTAATGATCATAAATCTTGAGGAAAATCAAAGGAGTTTGTCATCAAGAAGAGTTTTAGAATAACTAAAGATGAGAAGAGGGAAAACAAATTGCCACCAAAACCGTTAAGCCTTGTAACTTGTGACAACAGTGCTCTGTATTTTGTTTTCCTTGTTTTACTCAAATTCCCTTCACTTAAGTATTCCCCAAAACTGCTGACTCCAGGTTATACTGTATACCATGGATTTTTTTGAATACCCAGTAGTCAGGGTTAATTTACTTTGGATGAGCCTAGTGACAGATAAAGCTAGCTTCTGAGATCTGGCTTTGTCCCTCTCATGATTAATCCCCCTAGAATCAAGGTGGTGGGTTTTTTTTTGAATGTTCCTAACTTACCCTTCTGTAATTTTGACCATAATGGAGCTATACCAACCAGATGCTTCTTGAGGTCTAAGGTACCTTAGGTTTCTATTTCCTGCTTTTAATCTGACTTCTGATTGTTCCAAAGTTTTGTTCCTGAAAGAGCACCATGGTGGATGTAGGAGTAATTTAAACTCCTAACTAAAATATCTCCATATAACATGTTACTTTAAGCTTAATGATATCAGAGAATATATACCATTTTATATGTCTAAACTTTGATATGCATCTCACTGGACAGTTGAGTGTATAGGATTTTGAATTGAATAATGGAAGAATTGATTGCTTCTATCTCAGCTTCCCTTTCCTACCTGGTCACCATAAAAATAGTTCTCTACAGAGTTAATAAGACTCAGCTTCCATATTCCAACTATAGTAAAAGAGAAATGGCAACAACAAGAGAAAACATATAAACGTTATTAAGTTCTGTAGCATTAGCCATAGCAAGCAATCAAAAGGAAGAATGTGGGGCACCTGGTCGGCTCAGTTAGTGGAACATGCAACTCTTGATCTCATGGTCATGAGTTTGAGCCCCAAACCTACCTGGGGGTAGAGGTTACTCAAAAAAAAAAAAAAAATAGTGGGGCATCTGGATAGTTTAATTGCTGAAGGGTTTGACTCTTGGTTTTGGCTCAGGTCATGAGCTTAAGGTCCTGGGGCCAAGCCCCACCTGGAGGCTGTATCTGGCTCCGCACTTAGTAGGGAGTCTGCTTGAGATTCTGTCTCTCTCTTTCTCCCTCTTTCTTCTCCCTCTTTCTCTCCTTTCTCCCTCTTCCCTGTTCGCAAGTGCATACTTTCTCTCTCTAAAATAAATAAATAAATACTTTAAAAAAATGGTAGTGTGGGGAAAATGAAGAAAAAGAAACAATAGCACTAGAAAACAACTAATGAGGATATGATTGTTCAGCTCCTGCTAATACATCCTTACTTCCTTTGCTCTACGTGTCACTCAGTATGTCCCCACAAAGGTCTTATGAATATTAAAAGGGTAGGGTGCACAGATTCTCTTACTCCACCTACATTGGCCTTGGTTTCTCTTTCTTTGAATATTGGAAGACTATTTCTTGCTTCTTCCGTCCTTAGGAATGGCAGACTGGGTAGGAGAAAAAGGCTTGTTAAGCTAGTTTGAGATGAAATGGGCTTTCCCCAGTAAGAGTTTGCCTTTTCCCTGTTCCTTAGGTACATTCTCTTCATCTGGAGGTTGGTGGGGAGAAGGGAGGCTGGTGCTGGGTCTTTTAAAGTAAGACTTACTCTCCATGCCCAGTTATGACAGGTCGTAATGCACTGTCCTAATGGAGACAGATACAGACACCACAGAAGAATTTTCATTCTAATTTCTCTTCTACCACATCCTAATTTGTTTCTCAGTCTAGCACATAAAGATTCAAACAGGCATACTTCTGGTAAACCCACAGAGGGAGCCAAAAAAGTGGGTAAAAATTTCTTTTCCTAGCAACAACAACTTAGTAATTTGCACATGTATATTCAGTGGGGTGTGGGGCGGGGTGAACCACCTGAAGAAACACTGGGTACTTTATAGACATTAATTTTTATTAACATGGTATCCCTGAGAGGCAGATTAAGGTGTAAACATTATTCTGCTTTACAGAAAGGGAGATGGAAACAGGTTGACTTACACACAAGACATCTGGAACCAGAATTCATATCTGCTGATACCCCCAACCAGTACTTCTTATACACAACTATCCATAAATATACTAGACAGTAATCTCTCATATTAAAAAACACACACACACATTTAAAAGACACACTAAACCATCTCAAATCCTGAGGCACTGCTTTAGATTGGTGTTTCTTCTATCTTCCTGTCTCCTTAGGCCACATAATTGAGATACCATCTTGTCCTAATAAACATTAGAAAATTCTTTGTAGTAGGATCCCTCAACACCAGAACCCTACTCAACCTCTCACCTAACACAGCAAGCTATGAATTACAGAATATTCTATCTCTCCACTCCTCTTTGATACCTCATTCCAGCCACAGGACTCTGATTATATGTGAATATGAAACAGCTACTTACCCTAGACCTTAGCCATCTGTTCACATTCCTCTTTCCTCAGACCTGCCCCCTGTAGTATCTTCTCAAGATACTAGTTTCTGACCTTTGTCTCCCATAGGAGCTAGTCCCCTCAAACAGCTCATTCTTCTCCAGTGCAAGCTGGCTCTTTCATCAATAAGTACAGCGCAGTATCTGATTTATTATAGGTGGATGGGACCACATCCTGATCTGCCTCTGGCACTCCATGTCCCAGTTAAGGCAGTTCTCTGCCTCGTGCATAGCCTAGATAATACTATTCCTCAGATTTTGTGCTGCTCCAAGATTTGTTTAACTTTCCTTACAGTCTGTCCTTTGCTCTTGGCTCCATCTGCATAAAACACCTTGCTCTACAATTTTCCCATTTCTCACCCACTCAGCGCTCAGTTTTGTGATTGGTTTGGGGATTTCATCCCACCCTAACTTACCAGGTAACCTTCCTTCCTTGAACACTTGCTGTTTCATGAAGCCTTCCTGAATAAAGAGAAGAAAATACCTCCCAGGTTTTTCTTATAGAAAACTATAATGCATTAGACCTTAACATTTATGCAAAATGTTACTAGATTTCTAGATTTCTCTAAAACTATTGCAGCTCTACATGTGCATTTATTATTTGTCCATGTCAGTGTCATCTGTTTTAGGTTGTAAGAATAAGGACAGGGCTTGTTTACCTTGTGCTGTACAGGGCTCATCATACTACTGTGAACAGGTGGGTGATTATTCAATACTATTTGATTATACAGATCAGAATTACACTTGTGTTTGAAGAGCTTTTAGAAATAAATCTGTACATGAGTCCTGCATCAGGCTCCTTGCTCAGCAGGGAGCCTGCTTCTCTCTCTGCCTGCTGCTCCCCCTGCTTGTGCTTTCTCTCTCACTCTCTGACAAATAAATGAATAAAATCTTTTAAAAAAAATTAGATCTAGACAGTTGAATATGTGCATGTGCACGTGCACAAGTACTGGCAACTCCAATGACCAAAGATGATCTGTCCTCCTTGCCATTAGGGTAAAGAGTTGTTGGCACAAAGTGGTCTGTTTCCTAATTCATGGGTATGTGGCAGTTGTTTCTGCTCAATGCAGGTGAGTATTCAGTGCCCATGGGGTGCTGTGTAACACTATACTAGGTGTTTGGAGTGTGTGAAATGCAGACAACCCCCAAATGGCAGCTTTAAATGCCTTGTCTCATATCAACGTATCCAGCTGGCTTGCTCTTTGCACTTCTGGACCAGCAGGGACAGATGAAATTCATATCAGATGGAACAGAAGAAAAAAAAAATCAATCTAGAATGCTCTAAATGTATTATTCTATTCCAGATCTTCTAGGGCTTTGAAGAAATTAAGAAATCCAGGGTTCACACCTCAATATTTATATAAGGTTTATACTGTTTCCCCATATAGAACACCTAGGCTTTTAACAAGATGATTCATAGATCAGATCCAAGATGGATATTAAATTCTCCTTTAAGGTAAATGAAGAGTGGGCATGACAAATGTCATTCTGAGCACAGACTTATGTGAATAGGAAAAGCCACTTCTTCACATTTCCATTATTGTATAAAGAGCTAGACCCACTCAGAAAAGTCTCACAACCTCTCTGAAATGCTGCTGTGGTAAGTTTTTCCGGTTGAAATGCAGCCGAGTAACAGGATAAATAAATACATGGGATCTACTACTACATCCTCTCTATTAAGGAAACATAGGCACTGAGAGGTAAAGGAGTTATTTCTCATTTCCAGTGAAGGCAAGGAGAGAGACTGAAATCTTCCTTTCATTCTTAAGATAACTACCTTAGGAATTCATAGATCCAGGAAAAACATGGACAAAGTGGGGTAAATCTTAGAGTGTTTCCTGAGCTAGTTGGGCAGAGAATAGGAGATGGATCTACTATTGGAAGACTTTTCCTAACAATTTCAATGCATGTATCTTTTCTTTAAATTCTCAGGGGCTTACTTAGGTGCTGACTGTGACAGAAGTTTTTCTCGCATATGGATCTCTCGGTGCTTATTAAGAGCGGAGCTTTTACTGAAGCACTTGCCACAGTCATGACACCCATAGGGTTTCTCTCCTGTGTGGGTCCTATGGTGTGCACGTAAGTCAGAACTCTTACTGAAACTCTTTCCACAGTCAGGACACACGTGGGGTCTCTCTCCTGTGTGTATCCTCCGATGTGCACTGAAATGAGAACTATTGTTGAAGCTTTTTCCACACTCTTCACATTGATAGGGCTTTTCTCCTGTGTGGGTTCTCTGGTGAATTATAAGGCTTGAGCTCTGATTGAAGCGTTTTCCACACTCACCACATTGATACGGTTTTTCTCCTGTGTGGATTCTCCTGTGGGTAATGAAATTTGAACTGTCACGAAAACTTTTCCCACAGTCAAGACACTTGTAAGGTTTCTCTCCAGTGTGGATTCTGCGGTGTCTGATGAGGCGTGCACTCCGACTGAAGCTTTTTCCACAATCAGCACATTTATATGGATTTTCCACTTGATGAGATATCTGATGCATGAGGTGGGAATTTGGAACAAAGTTTTTGCTGTATCTGAGATATTTACAGGGTCTCTCTCCCAAGTAAGGTCTCTGATGATTTAGAACTTTACCTAAACTCCTCTCTGGGAGTGTTGGTTTTCCTCTTCTCTCCCCTGGGGTTGTTTCCCACTGTTGTCCTGATCTACATTCACTCTCACCACCTTTACCCTGAGTAAGATGCCGGGAAAGTTTCCTTTCAGACCTTGCAAGTAATGTTCTATGTAGTTGTACTTCCTCAGAAATATCTCGTTTTAGATTCTCTTCATTATCAAATCCAGCCTCAAAACCTGATATAAGAATAGAATTTTAAAGGTTATCCATTTCATCAATATTATGTGCTGGGGGTAAAGTAAGTATCACATTAGGTGATTAAAGATAAAAATTAGGGAGCACTAGATCCCCAGTGACTACTACCAATTAGAATTCCAGTGTTTTTACTCCTGTGCTTAGTAACCAATTACATGTTTCTCATCTGTTATGGGGGCTGATTAATACATTCTTTTAATGCTTCCTGGATACCCATCATCTTCAGAAAACTCTCTCAGTATAACAAGGAAAACCTACCAGATTTAAGATAGGTCCAGGAGTACCCAGGAAAACCTTGAGAAACTTCTATATCCAAAAGAGCTATCTGAGTTCCCCTCCCCTCAAATTCCAATGTATGTTGAGAATGAAAACAGGGTAGGAAAATATTTGATGTCTTTCAAAGAATAGAAGGCCTTCTGAGAGAGAAATTTTGCTAGGAAATATCTCCCTAAAACAGTCTCTTTTCCCTGGAAGAACAAACATTAAATGTTCCCAAAGCACTACTCTAATGCCCAAGCTAAGCTTCTAATATTCTTCTAAGAGCCAAATACCAGGCTCCCCAGGCGTAGGCTATGTGAATTTGCAGATACTTGGCAAATTTTCAGTTTGCAAGTTGACTTTGAATTTGCAGAATTTTCAGATGTTTCAGACAAATTCTGGATCCCAAATTCCCTGGACTAAATCTGAAAGCAAAGCAATACTGAGCATCAGCCTGTTTATGTACCCCCTAAAGATAGTATTTCTATCCAGAAGCTCAGTCATGTAAGATGCCCCCATGAAACAGAGATTTGTTAAATTTAATGAAATCTCAGAACCTTAAATATGTGAGTGTGTATTGTGAGCCTCTGAGGAGGGTAATTTAGCACTTCCTAAACTTACAAGACTTTTTTTTAGTGGAACATATTAACAACTCCATGGGACACCCTTGAAGAATGTACATCTGAAGAACTTTTTGAAAAGAAAACTATTACTTATTAAATACTTACTGTGTGCCTGAGCACTGTGCTAGGTGTTTCATCATAGTACCTTATTTACATCAACTTCAGTGAGGTACATCGTAATATGTAAGCAAACGTATAGGGTTAAATAACTTGCTCTGAGTCATTCAGCTGGCTAATGGACAAGAGAGTTCAGATTCACATACATGTATGACTCCAAAATCAGAATTATTCTTCCCACAAGGAGGGAAGCCATAGTGAAGTATTTCTTTTTCTTACACAACAGCTAAGGTTCAAATGGTCCATTCCCTAAGAAATCTCGGACTTTTGCCCAGCTGTGGCTGAAGAGGTTATTGGGTTTTCATAGGTGTGAATAAAGCAGACATACAACTCGTATGCAAGTTTGAAGTAAAGGAAAAAAAAAACATTTAACAAGAATGAACTTTCAAAATCAACTTCAGCCCACTATGGGTATATAACATGCTACTTGGGAAATGTTAACTTTCATACTCCCTGCTAGGTAAACTGCCTAATAGCTCAGATGTAGATGAGAGCAAATTTATAAACTTTGCACCCATCAGACTGATGATGTATTATGAGAAGGCAAGGCAGGTGAATAATTTATATCCCCTCTGTGAGCTGCTTTAATAGAAAAGAAACATGGAGAAGGGAGAAGGTGGTCACAAGAAGAATCCATGAGAGCTGGGTGTAGAAGCCAGTCTCCTGCTCTTCAGATTGTTGATTTTTCTCCTAAATCCCACTGTCTCCCTTCTGCTACTCAAACCTCAAAAAGTAAAAGGATCTTACCACTGGGGCTCTGGAATAAGACTGGAGCACGGTTCATGACAACCCCCAAGGGTACCTCAGTATCCTCTTCATCATCCTCAGAATCTTCTTCTATGATCTCTTCTGCAGCCTCAGCTTGCTTCTCAGCTTTGGTCTCACTGGTGGTCTGGATGGGGCAAGAGGCTGTCTCTTCTTCCTGGCTGTCACTGGGTGGGGCAACAACCCTGGCACTCACCAAAGCATCCATCTCTTCAAAGAAGGGACAGGTCTCTGGTGCTTGGCCATTCTTGACTTTCCGATAGCTGGTCTGTAGGCTTTTAAACTTGGTCCGACACTGCTCTGGTGTCCTTAAGAATCCATATTCCCATAACCGCTCAGCCACTGCTCCATACAGCTGGCTGTTGCGGTGACAGTTCCGGAGGGCTTCGTAGAACTGAGTCTCACTAAGAATTGCAAGGTAAGTCTTTGTCTCTTCATAGCCCCAGTGTACACCTGCCACCAGAAAAGAAATTTCAGCACCACTTAATCCAGGGCTTTATAGCCTCTATTCCTCAGTCCTACCAAGTGTATGATGAAAAACCACCTAAGCTTGGGCTCCTAGGTGAAAAAGTAAAAATACTTTGTTTCCAAAATCTATACAAACTCATTATACAATGTTTTGCTTCTCTATATCCCACAGCAATTTCACAGGGACCTTGATTCCTATTTTCTCTTTAGCCATTAAAAAAAAAAAAAAAAAAGTCTTTCCACCAGATCACTGAAACACTCATTACATACACTAAGTCAAGAGTAGAGGATGCATTTCCCCATTCTTCTAGTAATTTCTTTGGAATTCTGATCATAACTAGAAAATAACTGGCCAGGGGAATAAGACCTAGTCAATCACTGTCATGAGTCATCCCTAACTTTTCTGATCACTCTTTTTCCATCAACTCTACTTCCTTATGAATTAAGTGTTTCAAAGCATGACTCAGGACCCCAAGGAACAGTCTCTTGCAGAATCACACGGTTGCCCATTCCCTGTTATGGCCCTTCTTCGTTTGCCACAATCTCAAAAAAGCCCAGTAATAGCAAAGACCTGAAGGGTACAAGGTGAGAGCCTGAGAGTCAAGCACCTTATCCTTAGGAATGAAGGTCTGGTGGAAGCTGGAAGGAGGAAGAAAGTGAGAAGTATCTCCCGGCCTGAGCCTGTACTAGTGCTGCAGGCTTCCTTTGGGCAGTGTTTCAGTAGGATTACAGACTCTGCTCCTTGCTAGGCCCCAGGCTAGAGGGAAAGGAGATTCAAAGAGTCTTCCTCCCACTTGACAGCCACCTGGAGATGCTGCTGCTTCTATCATCCTCCACTCACTGCCAAGTAAAGGAGTTGGGGAAAGAACTGGGAGACAGAAAAAGCAGTGGAAAAAGATGAACAGATCATGAAAATAATGGCAGCTAGCATATGTGCCATGTCTGTGGTTTACCTGCATTTATTCCATTGTCAAAAAAAGAATGAAAGAAAAAAGCATACTGAGAAAGGGAAAAGAAGATAGGAAGACAAGAAACCTGGAACAGAACTGAAGTAACAACACACACATAATTAAAAAATGAAAAGATCGCTGTTCACAGTGAAACTGCAACTTTAGAGAAGTAGTCCTATTGCCAAGCCCCATTTTACAGGTGAGGAAGCAGCTGGGAAATGGTCAGATAACTATCGAAGGTCACCCAAGGTGATTAGTAGTCAAGATTAGAAACAACCCCCCCCTCCCTGCTCATATTCTGGTGTTCTTTCTGTAACAACATGGTTATACAAATTATATCAACAGTAATAAATAATACTTAAAAACAGTTCCATGGGCAAGTAATATTTCAACCAAGTGTAAACTAAGATTTCTTACTATGTGTGTTGCAAATCTCCTATAAGAGTCTTAGAAAATGTTTCCCCATCTTTGGGAAGTCCTTCACTATGCTATGCTAAGTGAAAAGGAACACAAATAAACTGACATTGAGAACTGGGGAAATAAAGCAGCAGTTTGTGTAAGTTGCTCAATAAATATTTTCCTTAAATATAGCATAGTGCCAGGTTTTTCTCAGCTGTTAGTGATTTTATAATCAGGAAAAAATATTTTAGTAAAGAAATGGAATGATATTCTTTTAAAGAGCTCTAGAATTTTCTGAGTGTACATATTTAAAATATCTAAAATTACTCTGTACTATTATCTAATTTTCCCACAAGAGAATGAAATACACATAGAACTGAAAAGTGCCTGTCTCTTTGTTTTCTATTTAAGTGACAAAGCTGACAGGCAACATTAAACTTCCTGACTGCACATGCAGTCTCGTAACTCCTCAAATCTAAGAACCCCCAAAAGAAAAGCTTCTTACCACTTGGGCTTCGAAAAAGAACAGGTGCAGTTGAGTTGTCGGGGTCTTGGGGGTTGGCCTCCTGGCCCATTTCATCACTGTCCGACTCTTCAGCCACAGCCTCTTCTGCTTCCTCATGCTGCCAGCCCTCTTGCCCTGGCTCCTCTGTCTCAACATCACTGCCCACCAGGCCAGAGTGAGAGACTGCCTCTTCCAAGCCATTACTGGGCAATGCAATGACTTGGGCACTCATCAGGGCCTCCATCTCTTCAAAGAAGGGGCAGGTTTCAGGTGGATGACCACTCTTGACTTTCCTATAGCTCTTCTGGAGACCTTTGAACTTGGTCCGACACTGTTCCAATGTCCGAAGGAAGCCATACTCCCGGAGCCGCTCAGCCACAGCCCCATACACTTGGCTGTTTCGATGACAGTTTCGGAGAGCCTCATAAAACTCAGTCTGACTGAGAATTGCAAGGAGGGTTCTGGTCTCTTCATAGCCCCAGTGCACACCTGCTACCTTCTCATCCTCAAAGCCCCAGTGATCCTGGTCCACCCAGCTTCTCTCTCTCTTGGGTGATAACAGATCAGCATGCATTTGTCTTTCTCCTGTGTGACTGCCTCTTGAGAGTTCCTTCTCCTTGGAGCCCAGATCAGGGGGCTCTCCTTGCTCCAACCTGGAGACCACACCGGATTTAGGAAATGGAAATCCTGCTTGCAGGGAAGCAAACAAAGGATATCATAATTTGGATTGATCATAAAAATACCTCTGAGTTCAGACCTGCCTTTTTTCGAATCCAAGAGGCTTATAAAGAAAGTGTCTAAGGAAGTGTTCTCAGAAAGTTCAATGGGTTGGAGAAAGTGGGGGGAAATACATAAAACCTCAAGAAAAGAGAATATTTTCCAGAGCAGGGTTACAGAGAGGAAAAAGTTCTGTTTGTGTGTTCAGAGCAAATACTTCTGTTCCATGTTGCTCCCTAGCTCTCCTCACCACTTACAGGTCTTGGCACTGCTGGGAATCTTACAGGTCTTACAGGAGGTCTTGGTACTGCTGGGAATAGTCACCTCCCATCTCCTATAAGTTCTCCACTTGGCACTAGAGAATTAAACTCAGAGTGATTCTAAGGGCGAAAAGAGTAGGGGAGAAACTTCAACTCATCCATTTCCTTCACAATGTCACCAAGTTCTAAAGGTTTCTCCCATAGGATGTCCTGCTCTGTTCCTTAAGGCCCATCCAAGTCTAGAACCCTTATCCTCTTACAGCCAGATAAATGCAGGAGTCACTGTTCTACCTAATTCCAGGCTCTTGCTTCCTCAGCTCAAACACTATACTGCTGAACCTTAACCTGAGTGCCTCCCATGCACTGTCCATTCATATCAGACTCCTCTCTAGATCACAGCATACCATTATTCATCACTTTGGGCCTTTCCTGTAAGTCCCTCCTATCCAGCTTTAACCCATTCTATGAGAAGTTGTATTTGCCAGAGCCACCCTACGAAGCCTTCCCTACTGTCCTCCCTCATCTTTTACTCTGCCAAACCCCTTTTGTACTCACACAAATTGACTAACAGTCATTGGCTGGCATGGTTTCAATATAGTTCAGTTCAGCACATATTTGTTTCCAATCACACCCTAAGCTCTTTGAGAGCAGGCACGTTTACTTATTGCAGAGTACCTTGCAAGGCATTAGAATGCATGGTAGGTGTTCAAAAACTGATTAATTCTGCAAGTCTCTGTTTGGGGCTGAAGACTTGCATCTGGATTGCTAAACAGAGACCGTTACAAATGGCTGAGAAGGCTAGCTTCTTGGATGATAAGATCAGAATTCAAAACAACCTTAACAAGTTAAAGAAATGGTCAAAAAAAACCCCAAACAGATAATAGGGAATTCAACTGAGAACAAATAAGAAAAACAAGTTCTACAAAATCAAATACAACAGTAAGGAGTAGGCACAAAGACAATGGGGAAACCGGTAAGAGTCCTGAAAGTTACCAAGCAAACAATAATCACCAGTTAGTAGAGCTTTACTAAAAGAAAGTGTAGTGAAATTCTCAAGTAAAATTCCTACTCTGCCTCTACCTACCAGACCCTCCCTCAAATAATATAATTTAGTTCTCCACAATTAACTTGGTATTTGGAAGACTTCATTTCCAAAGGAGAATAACAAAAACTTAATAGGTCTAAAGAATGAAGCTTCTGGGGTGCCTGGGTGGCTCAGTGGGTTAAAGCCTCTGCCTTCGGCTCGGGTCATGATCCCAGGGTTCTGGGATCTAGCCCCATGTGGGGCTCTCTGCTTAGTGGGGAACCTGCTCCCCTCCCCCTGCTGCCTGCCTCTCTACTTGTGATCTCTCTCTGTCAAATAAATAAAATCTTAAAAAAAAAAAAAAAAAGAATGGAGCTTCTGAGGAAGAGCTTGAAGAAACAAATACAGTTCAATTTGGAGAAGGAAAATGACTAAAAAGAGGCTGTGCCTTCAAGTATATAAAAGAATTTTTATCTAGAAAATACCTAGTATCATCATTACCAAGAGGAAATAAAATAGTTCCAATTCTGATAAAAACTAGGAAGCCATCCTCTGGCAGGCTTGTTGAAAGAGGAAATATAAGAATATTACACCAGAGGGCTAAACTACGTACCTTCAGGAGGTCTCCAACAACTGCATACTCTACAATTTCAACTCATTTCCTGAAATCCCTTTCCCACTCACTATTCCCAACCCTACTTCCCAATTTAGAATGGTATCCTATCTTCCCATATGAATCTACTCCTCACCGCTCCTTTGAAAAGGTCTGAGCTTCTCCTTTGGGTTCATCTGCTCCTGTGGTCCCAGGTCTGGGCTCCTTGCCCTCTCTTTCTTGGTTACACCCCTGGGCTGGGGTTCCACTGACTCCTGCCGAACACTTAATAACTCTCGTGATGATTTCAGGGGTGTCATCTTCTCCAAGCGCACTTCCTGCCCCTTCACAGAGACTGTGACCTAGAAACAACCCCCATTAATTGTCACTGCAAGGTTATAATGAGGGGCATTCCCAGAGGAGATTATTTAATACCCCAAAAGAGTTCATCCTTTTGGGACTTGGCTAGGTTTGGCAGGGGAGGAGGTTTAACAGTGAACATGGGTCTTTCTTATTCCATTAGCTTAGAGCAACTGGAGCTCCAGAAAGAAAAGCTCAAAATAGTAAACCCACCTACAGCTAAAACATAATTCCCCTTTCTTCCCTCTTAAGTAAAAAACCTGTAAGACTATGAATAACTCATTATGACAGGGTAGCAAAGGTATACCCAGGTAGCATCTCCAGATAAGCTCTATCTGAAAAAGTTACCTGTTCCAGGACCCGAAGTATAAGCATCACCAAAAGAGATTGTGCCCCTCTTTAAAGCTGTATATACCTTAATATGGCCCTTTATCCTTGCCCCTTCCCAGTCACACACTTCTGAATTCCCCCTCCCTTCTCACCGAACGTCCAGGTCTTCCAGGCTCTCTTTCTAAATCTTCCACCAGAGCCACTGCCTCCTCTCCACTTTCTGGACATTGCTCCTGTACCCAATTCTGGATCTCCCCAGGTAAGACGGTCAGGAACTGCTCTAGCACCAACAATTCTACAATCTGCTCCTTGGTGCGCACCTCCGGCCTTAGCCAACGACAGCAAAGTTCCCAGAGTTGGCTGAAAGCCTCCCGGGGCCCAGCTACCTCCTGGTAGTGAAATCTCCTGAAGCGCTGTCGGAACGTCTCCGAGTTAGTGCCATTCCCTCTCAGAATGGGTTTGGCCATCATTCACAGCAGAAAGCAGCTTCCCTCCACTTAAGGGTTGGAGGGTTTACACCTATTTTCCCATGTCCTTGGAGAATCACCTGCAGATGAGTCTCTCAACTGTAAGAAGAGTTTCCTCCTAGGGTAGAGAGAGATGGCACTATCAGAAGAAATACACTCACTCATATGTCTAAAGTCTTGCCAAGAGTTGGTCTGCCTTCCCATATACTCCACGTGGCCATGTGACGTAGCACCAACTTAAGGACAGCAAGCCAAACAGCAGGAAGGAGACCTTTCAAAAGCTACCATATCTGGGAGACTTTCAAGGCAGCCCGGAGAAGCAGCAAAGTATAAAGTATTGTCTGCCCTTCTTCCACCTCCCCCCAAACCTGATCCCAGTCAGCTCCCCTGACCAATGTTGCATAGTGAGTTGGAACCATATGGGAGACCTGGAGCTGGAGAGAATCTAAAGGCAAGTCACCCTCTTGCTGAAGGCAACAAAAAGCCTCTGTCCAGCGGGTGGCAGCTGATCTCCCCCAGTACCTCCGCAGTCCTTCCGGGGACCCTTTACATCCTCCCCGCCTCCTCAGACTACACAACTACCAATTCCCACCCGGGACAAAAATCAAGTACTTAATACTGGGTCTTTGTTTTCCCTCACAGCCTAAGTAACCGCTCAGCAACTACTCGGGAACTACTGACGGGAAACCTCGCGCACTGGGAGGATTGGTTTGGGTTCCTGAAGCGAGGGCCGGTGGGCGTGGAGAGTCACACTGAGTTGGTGGAGAGAGGGAGTCCGAGGGGGCAGTAGTAATGGGTCTCCTGAGGACGAGTTCGGTTGCTGGCCAGGGGCTCCGGGTACTGCGGGGTTCGCGGGAGCGGGACTCGACTCTAGGAGCGGCGGGTGCGGGATTCCGGCCTCTTTGTCTTCGGTCCCTCCGGCCAGGTCACTCTCGGAGCCGTCGTGCGGTCCCTCCAGAGGCCTCCGACCGAGCTAAGGCGCCCTGAGAGCACCCTCCGGCCACCCCAGGTAGCGTCTCCTTCTCGGGGCTGCCCCTCAACCCACTCGCATCTCTGCCCCCGGGCCAGCCTCACCCTCTTTAGGGTCGGGCCCCAGCCCCGGCTCTCCAGCCTCCCAGTCCAGCTCTCGAACCGGAAGTCCGAGCGGGCGACTCGGGCACTGAGGGCGCATGCGCAAGGGCACTCCGGAGATTTCTTCAGCAGAACCTCGGCAGGAGCGAGCGAGTGGGCCCAAACGAGCGCGGCACACTTCCGGGACGTGGGGCGCCTATCCCGTAATATTTCCCCTCCGCTCTTCCCGCAGCAGTTTTCTTGCCACTTGGGATTCAGGACAAACCGCCTGTCCCAGGGGCCTGTGCGCTTATCGAGAAGGCGGCATTCGCCCCTGCAGTCCCCTGGAGGGACGTTGGAGGAGGGGGCGACGGATATAGGGACTCGAGATCTGCCGTGGGAATGATCCACGAACTGCTCTTGGCTCTGAGCGGGTACCCAGGGTCCATTTTCACGTGGAACAAGCGGAGTGGCCTCCAGGTACGGTCCAGCGCCCTGCGCGGGAACTAGGGAGCGCGGAATGGGCGGGCCCGCGCCAGTACCTGGGGGAGGAGTCTGCGGGGTCGAAGGGCGGGGCTTGCAAGGGCAGTGTTCGGTGAGCGAGTTCCTGGGCTTGTAACCCGGGAAGTGCCTGAGGGGCGTTGGCGCGCGGTACCTCACCTCGGGAGGGATGGGCCCGGGCTGGCGGCCCGGGCTGGCGGCGAGAAGGCGGACCCAGGAGGAGGGAGCACGCGACCCTGCCTGAGGTTGAGGTGTCTGAGCGAGAGTTGCTGGGGAACTGGATGTGAAAGTGAAGGAGGCGCTTTCACCCGTTTTCACGCTTGCACTGCTTTAAAGTGAGCTTTGAAAATTAGTCCAAATGCGTAGCGCTTAACACACTATATGGGGGTCATCCAGTTTTGTTGACTAAAAAAATGAAGAGTGTTTCCCTCATTGCTCCTTTCGCAGGAAATTTCTGCACTCGGAGAATTTGGAAGGCGATTTTCATGTAACCAGGAATGTATGAGGAGGAAGGGCTAGGTACTATATGCATTATCTCATTTAATCTTCACAATCACCTATCTCCATTTCACAGATTAACTCCCTGTATTTGGTAGCTAGTCATTATTGAGCTTCGTCTTGAACCCCAGGTCTGCTTGGCTCCTATAGCTAAACCATTCTTTTCTACTTCTGCTTTCTGTAATATTATCCAGTCCTCTCAATAAATTAGTAACTTAGGTATTGTTAGCCGGAATTGACGAAGGAGCAAACTGAAGCTCGGAGAAATTTATGGTGACTAGTCCTCGTATTTGGCAAGATTTGAATCTAGCTCACAAAGTCATGCCAATTCCAAACCAAGCAACATATTTTTTTTTTTTAAGATTTTATTTATTTGACAGACAGAGATCACAAGTAGGCAGAGAGGCAGGCAGAGAGAGAGAGAGAGGAGGAAGCAGGCTCCCTGCAGAGGAGAGAGCCTGATGTAGGGCTCGATCCCAGGATCCCAGGACCCCAGGACCGTGGGATCATGACCTGAGCCGAAGACAGAGGCCTTAACCCACTGAGCCACCCAGGCACCCCAGCATATTCTTAATTATAGAGAATAAACTGGTGGCTACCTGAGGGGGAGGGACATGGGGGAATGGGTGAAATAGGTGATGGAGGTTAAGGGGTGCACTTCTTGTGATGAGCACTGGGTATTGTTGCCATATAGTAGGTGTTCAGATATTTATGGAAGGAAAAAAGACTACTAAAAACAGAAAATATTGCATACTTTCTGCAGAGCATGTTTTTCACAATCAAATAAAGAGGAAAATTGTTATGAATGCCTAATATTGATAAAAATTATTTTATTACAATATTGAATATATGTACACATTAACCTAAGTATAAACTCAAGCATATTGCTCTTTAAAAACTGTAAAACCAATTATTTGTTACAAAATAAGCAAAACTACCAAATGGATAAATTCAAAATAACATTAATGTATGGTTTCTCAACCGTGGCACTATTGACATTGTACACTGCATAATTCTTTGTTGTGGGAGTGTGTCCTGCTTGTGCATTATAGGATGTTTAGCAGCATCCATGGCTTCTACCCACTAGATGTCAGTAGTACCCCCTGAATTGTGGCAATCAGAACTAACTCCAGATATTACCAAATGGAGCAAAATTCCCTCTGATTGAGAACTGGTGATGTAATGTGACATATACTATTGTTTTGCTGAAACTAAATCTCCAACACTGAGTTTAATAATAGTATGACTGCTACAGATCTCTGTTTTGATGTCAGTAAGTCTGTGGTAAAGAAGGCGTTCAGGGACCCCTGGGTGGCTCAGTCTGTTAAGCGTCTGCCTTTGGCTCTGGTCATGATCCCAGGGTTCTGGGATCGAGCCCCACATGGGGCTCCTTGCTCTGCAGGGCACGTGCTTCCCCCTCTGTTTGCCTCTCCCTGTGCTTGTGTTGTCTCTGTCTGTCTGTCTCTCTCTGTCTCTGACAAATAAATAAGAATGCCTGTTCATATAAGTAGGTTGTACCGAATGGTATCAGTAACTTCAAAGTACTGTTTGCTGTTTCAGAATAACTAGACCTTGAACTTTTCTAAAACTCTGCCAACAAAGCACTGCTCAAAATTCCAGTGTTAATGGGAATTATCACTTGATAACTGTGTAGAGCTGTCCTAATAATAAAAAATTGCTTTCATGTATTGAGCACTTGCGATGTGCATGGCTTTACATGTATTAACATTTAATCCCCACAGTTACCATCTCCACTTTCTAGGTATGAAGACTGAGGCACAGAGTTATTATAATATGCCTAAGTTTTCATGCAAGTAAGCAGCAACTCAGGGATTCAAAACTGGCACTCTGACTCCAAATATGAGTTTTGTTTGTTTGTTTGTTTCAAAGCCACAGGCAGGGCTTTATTGGGGGTATAGTTCCAGCTGAAGGGAGACACTGCACTAAACAGAGTAATTAGGTTGGCCTCCCAAAGACAGATTCTTAAGCACTGTGTTGTTAAGTTATTAACTTGAAGATATGGTTAGTGTGTATCATTAAAATATGCGTGAAATAGATTCCTAAGGGGCGCCTGGGTGGCTCAGCCATTAAGCAGCTGCCTTCCACTCAGGTCATGATCCCAGGGTCCTGGGATCGAGCCCCACATTGAACTCCCTGCTCTGTGGGGAGCCTGCTTCTCCCTCTCCCACTCCCCCTGCTTGTGTTCCCTCTCTCGCTGTGTCTCTCTGTCAAATAAATAAATAAAATATTTAAAAAATGGATTCCTAAACATAGTATGGATTTGGTAACAGAAAAATTCTTCTTTGCTCCTATTTATTACCACATTTATTATTATGTAAAGATGACATCCACAAAATACAGTACTCAATGATATAAATATGTAATATGCTAAGTTCTTTGGGGATAGTAACTACATCTGATTTTGTTCACTATTTAATCTCGGGATAGTAACACAGTGCCTGGGATAAGTAGGTGTTGGTTAAATGATGGTTGATCTTCCAAAGAAGATATACACTGGCCAATAAGCAAATGAAAAGATTATCAATATGGCTGATTATTAGGGAAATGCAGATCAATGAGATGGCATTTTATACCCATTCAGAAAAAACAAAATGACAAGTGCAGGTGAGGTCGTGGAAAAATAAGAACCCTTGTGTATTACTGGTGGGAACAGAAGATGGTGCAGCCCTTGTGGAAGATAATAGGGTGACTCTTCAAAAAAATTAAACATAGAACTACCAAATGATCTAGCAATTTCAATTCTAGGTATATACCCAAAAAAAGTTAAAGAAGAGACACGAGTATGTATTGTATACAATACCCAGATATTTGTATACCTACGTTCATGGCAGTATTATTTGCTGTAGCCAAAAGGTAAAAGTAACTCAAGCATCCCTTGGCAGATGAATTGGATAAACAAAATGCTGAGCAAATATACAGTCGAATATTTTTCAGTCTTAGGAAGGAAATTCAGATGATGCATGATACAACATGGATCAACCTTGGAGACACCATATGAAGTGAAAAAGCCAGTCATCAAGGGACAAATATTGTATTTACACTTATTTGAAGTACTTAGAATGGTCAAAATTATAGAGACAAGCAAGAGAAGGGTGGTTGCCAGGGGCTGGGGGGAGGAAGGAATGGGAAGTTAATGTTTATTGGATACAGGGTTTCAGTTTGGGAAGATAAAAAAGTTCTGGAAATGGATGGTGGTGAGGTAGGCCCAACGGTGTGAATGCACTTAATGCCACAGAACTGTACTTTTAAAGATAGCCAAAATGGTAACTTTTATGTATAGTTTACCACAATATTTAAAAAATGTGGTTGAATGAGTACATTCTCCTACTACTTTGTTGTACTCGATCTGCTGTGAAACCTTTATACAGCACAGTAGGTTATTATTTGGCCTTCCTTTCAATTAAAATAATACCCAATGAAATGAAATACCAAATACAAATGAAAATATGGACACTACATTTGTAGGTCCAGTTATAAGGTGCTTTTATAGATTATAGTATGTTACATTAATTTTACATTTTTATGGAAATGAAAATAAAATTTAAAATTTAATAGAGAATTTGTAAATCTTAAGAATATGTCTGAGAAACCCCTGGAGTCTGCAGATCCCGGTTTGAGCAGTCGCACTAAAGAGACTTTGTTGAAATCGGGTAAAAAACTCCATATCCTTATAGGCCATCCCTGGAAGATTGCAAAAGAAACAAGTAACAGTAGCCACCTGTGGGGAGGTTGGCTTGTTTTTAATGTGCAACACTTGGTAGTGCTTGAATTCTTTACTGCGTGTTACCACCAATTTCAATAAACCTAATTAGGTCAGGGATGGGGAGCAACACCTTTGTAGCAGTTTGTAATTTACCAAACTTAAATGGGCATCTTGAGAAGGAGAGTGATTCATAGCATGAAGCATTTGAAGCACCTCAAGATATGTGGGCATCAGTGTTTTTAGCTTGTCCTCTTCTGCAGGTGTCACAGGACTTCCCATTTCTACATCCCAGTGAAACCAGCGTCCTGAATCGCCTCTGCCGGCTGGGCACAGACTATATTCGCTTCACTGAGTTCATTGAACAGTACACGGGCCATGTGCAGCAACAGGTAGGCTGCCGGTCCCAGGGAATAGACACCCCCAGAGGTCAGGAGCCATGTCAGGTTTTGAGTGAATCCATTGGTAACTGATATGAAATGAGTCTTAAGATGTTATGAATTTCTTATCATTGGAATTATTCAAGTGAGGGCCAGGTAACTAGCTTAAACAAGGGAAAAAATATACACAGGGACCAATCTAGGCAGATTGTTTTAAGAGAAAATATGCTTTGCCTGAGTTTTAGGAGACCTGAGTTAAATTAGTTTGAGCTGGACCAGAATTCCAGTTCCAGCAGTAAAAACATAAAGCATCATTTCAGATCTTTTTGTCATTTTGCTTCTAACTTCCTTAGTCACATTAAGCCAATCAACTAAGCTCTTTGGGCTTCATTTTTCTTATTTGAAAAATTTTAAAAGAGTTAAATCAGAGAAGGTGCTTGGCACATAGCAAGCACTTAAATAGTATCCATTAATATGAGTTAATTGGAAGTGTATACTGTTAATTGTGATTAATGGTGTAGAGGTCAAGGATTTGTGTCCTGCTCTATCACTTACTGGCCATAGACTGCTTGGCAGTGACCTAATGCTCAGTAACTTTGGCTCAGTTCACTTACCTATAAAGTAGGGGTAATAAGTGTACCTATTTCATAGAGTTGTAAGGATTAAACAAGGTAATTCATGCAAAGAGCCTGGCACATAGTAAGCACTCATATTTTTTTAAAGAGAAATTTTTAAATTCCCTTTCATTTTTAGCAGTCTGTAATTCTGTCTGTGGTAAATAAAAAGATTGCTCAATTGTGTGACTGTGATTCAGTGATGACTGTTGCCCAGTTCAAACAATGATTCTGGTTGGAGAGAAAGGTGGGGATTTCTAGAAAGGAAAAGGAAGGATTCATGGAATAATGCAATCAGTACCCTCTCTTATATAAATTGGTTGTCAGGCCTTTCGTGCTCATCTATGGGGCAGAAGAGTTGGAGAATAATGCGTTATATTTTCCTTTCTGGGACAGGGATTCTGATTCTCTCAAAAGTATTTTATTGGAAATGTGTAAGCTAAATGTGAGCTTAAAATCTAATCAATGCCATTTTGCTATAAAATCATATTAATGAGGGCACATGAATTATCAGAGTTGGAACACACACACACATATATATATATATATACACACATACAGATGAAAAGGCCTCTAGTTTTAATTTCTTAAGTAACACTTAAAAGAGAAAAAGCTGTCCTGTATTCCTGTGACTATATGGATTTTATCTTATATAATAAGTGAATTCCTACTTTCCCAAATTCTAAAGATAGCTGTAGTGCCTCTTTTTTTGGAACAGTAAAAAGTATACTTAATTTCTCTTTCATTCCGCGATAAATGAAACGTTTAGTTCTTTGGAATGACAGAAGATCAAAACAAAATTGGCTGGTTGCAAGCCCATCTGGTCTATTTCACCCTATACCCATGCCAGTCTTATTATAGCTGTGAACCTTTATCTCCAGGAACTGCTAGTACCTTTTGCAGCATCCTCTGACTATACCAGGCCTCATGACCCCTGAGGCTGAGCTTCCTACCCTGTTTGTTGTGGTGTCCTGTGATTGTATCTGCTGCTACCAGAGCCTGATCACCAAGTCAGAAGAACATAGCCCGAGAGGCTGGTCATTGTGGCCTCTAGTCAGCTCCCTCTGCAATTCCCCGTGTAAAATACAGAAGAGGCTCTTCGAAAAAAATCGCAGGTCTCCTGAAAGACAAGTCATATTCGCGAGTAGGCTCTTGGTGAGGGTCTTACCACTCCTCATGTTGATGATCAGATTCGTGCTCCTGATGAGTTACCAGGCCAGGCGGGAGAAGGGATGTTAGAAGGACGATTGAGATCATTTTATTTATTCAGTAAATATTTACCCTGTGTTCAAAGAACTGTGCTAGAAGCTGAACTACAAAGATGAATAAAGTGCGTGTTCTTCCTTCACGAAGCTCTTGGTTTAGAGAAGGGGGCATATAAACCAAAGTACAGTTCCAGCACTACACAGAGATGCTCTGAAAGCAACAATGTGGGGGTGATTCGTTTCCTCGGGAGAGTTAGGAAGGGCACTGAGAAAAGAGATGCTTGAGTTGGGTCCTGTAGGAAGAGTAGGTATTTGTCACAAAGATGAGTACACTGTTATAAGTGGAACACATCCAGATTCATGGGGGTGAGAAATAGAAGCAAGGCACATTTGGCGAACTGTGGGTAGTTTGGAAATGAGAATGTGAAGTTGGAAGCAGTAAAAGATAATTTTAGAGAGATAGTTAGGGGTGCGAATGTAGAAGCCACTGTATGCCATGCAGAGGAGTTGAGATATTATTTTGGGGCAATGGGAAGCCACCAAGGGGATTTAAGCTGGAAGTTATAAGGTTAGTTGTAGAAAAATCTCCACTGACAATATGGGGTAGTACCTGGTTGTTTATTTTAGAGAGGCAGAGAGAGAGAGAAAAGGGGAGAGGGAGAAAAAGAATCTTAAGGAGGCTCCATGCTGAGCACAGAGCCCAATGTGGGGCTCCATCTCTCGACCCTGAGATCATGACCTGAGCCGAAATCAAGAGTCAGTTGCTTAACTGACTGAGCCACCCAGGTGCCCCCTACCTGATTGTTTGTAACATCCAGGCTGCATGGAAAATTAAAATATCACATTTTAAAAGGTAAAAACTCAAAATCTGTCTCTCTAGTTGGTTTTTCCTCTCACTGAAGCATGGCTTTGCTATGGAAACAAGCAAAAACAGTAAAACTAACAAAAGATAATGTTTTCCTCGGGTTTTAGAGTGTGGTTTTAGAGTGTGAGCCATGAGGCTGAGTTCTCTGTGTTTGATTTCAGGATCACCATCCATCTCAGCAGGGCCAAGGTGGGTTACATGGAATCTACCTAAGGGCCTTCTGCACGGGGCTGGATTCCGTTTTGCAGCCTTATCGCCAAGCACTGCTTGATTTGGAACAAGAGGTGAGAGAGGCGATACGGGAAAGGCGTCTCTGGGACAGCTGCTTAGGGCATGTTCTTGAATTTGAAATACCCTTTGATGTGGTCACGTAGTTAAGAGAGATCTATTTTCTGCATGGCTGCAGGGTACAGTATAGTCTGTAATTGCCCAAGCCACAGTCAAAGTGGCAGGCAGATCATGGCAAAGGTTCTTGAGTGAGTTTATCAGAACCCTGTCTTTGTTTTTTTGGGTCACCTGTAAAATCAGAATTAATACTCTACGAACTATCAATTCTCGATAGCCTAAAACTAACAGGGAGCCCATTCTCAGATTCCTATCTAGTTTTCAGAGATCAAATAGATTGAGATATTTTTATGGAGCCCTAATCACAGTGGTTTTTGTTGCAGTTCCTGGCTGACCCCCATCTTTCCATATCACATGTCAATTACTCCTTGGATCAGGTATGCTGCCCAAATAATAAAATACCTTAGGATCTGTTGATAACTGTTAGAATAATCTAAAGGGTGGCCGGCTGGCTCAGTTGGTGGAGCATGCGACTGTTGATATCAGGGTTGTGAGTTTGAGCCCCATGTTGGGTGGAGAGATTACTTTAAAAATCTTTAAAATAAGTGAAGAAGGGGCGCCTGGGTGGCTCAGTGGGTTAAAGCCTCTGCCTTCAGGTCAGGTCATGATTCCAGGGTCCTGGGATGGAGCCCTGCTTCAGGCTCTCTGCTCAGCAGGGAGCCTGCTTCCCTTCCTCTCTCTCTGCCTGCCTCTCTGCCCACTTGTGATCTCTGTCAAATTAAAATAATAATAATAATAATAATAATAAATAAGTGAAGAATATGGGGAGCCTGGGTGGCTCAGTTGTTAGGCATCTGCCTTTCGCTCAGATCATGATCCCAGGATCCTGGGATCAAGCCCTACAGCAGCAGGAAGCCTGCTTCTCCCTCCCCCACTCCCTCTGCTTGTGTTCCCTGTCTCGCTGTCTCTCTCTGTCAAATAAATAAATAAAAGCTTTTTTAAAAAAAGTGAAGAATTAAAAAAAAAAAAGAGGGGCATCTGGGTGGGTCAGTCATTTAAGCATCTGACTCTTGATTTTGGCTCAGGTCATGATCTCAGGGTGGTGAGATCAAGCCCTGTGTCAGGCTCTGTGCTGGGCATGCAGCCTGCTTATAATTCTCTCTCCCTCTCCATCTGCCAACCCCCTCTCTCTAAAAAAATTTTAAAAATTATAATTAAACCTATTTTTAAAAAGAATAACTTAAGACATTATTTTTTGAGAACATTTTTCCTTCTGGATTCAGAGCCCGGCATTTTATATTTTGTATACTTTCTGAGATCAGAACTGTTCAGAAAGCTCCAAATTTAGTAAAAATCTAATGTCTGATATTAATGCTCTGTGTTGACTTCAATATTAACAGTTATGCTAGCCTCAGAAATAGAAACTGCTTCTGTCATTCTCTCTCTGCAGCCAAACCTGTATCGAATTGCCTTAGGATACTGGATCTTGGCTGTTCTGTGGTATTGCCGTCTTTGTGTTAAGTGGGACTATTTAGAAACAAAAGCATTTCCTGAGTCATTTTTTTTCCCTTATATTTGATTATGTGCCCTCCTAATTTTTCTGTGCTTTGCAGTTCCAGCTCCTTTTCCCCTCTGTAATGGTCGTGGTAGAACAAATTAAAAGTCAAAAGGTGAGAACTTTCTTTTTTTCCTTTGCTGTGGTAAGCACCAAGGATGTATTCATAATAAATTTTGCTTTACATTCTTTTTTGAGGACCCTAGTTTTTAGTAGTTTTCATTTATTTATTCATTATTTTAATATATTTGCTTGGATATCATGCTAAATGTCAGAAATGCAAAAAGAAGTTATGACACTGCCCTTAAGCACCTCCTGATCTGAAGATGGGGGTGATGTTAATAGATGTACCCCAGAATACTGGTGGGTAAAAGCAAAATGCTATGGATGGTATGCGGAGGTGAGAGTGTTTTACATTAAGGATTTAGACGTTTTGGATATGGGGATGACTGGGTGGCTCAAGCATCTGCCTTCAGCTCATGTTACCATCTCAGGGTCCTGGGATTGAGCCCCATGTCGTGCTCCCCATCCAGCTGGGAGTCTGCTTCTCCCTCTGCCCCTCCCTCTGGCTCATGCTTTCTCTCTCAAATAAATAAAATCTTTAAGAAAAATTGTTGGATATGGATCTTGGGAAGTGGAAAGTTCATCTTTAGAAAGAATAATAGATTTATGATTAGGGTGTCGGCAGTTTTCTGAGAATTAGATCATTGGTTGAAACCCAGATGCTTATTTTATTAAATATGCCTATCCTTATCACAAGTTCTTATCATGTGCATTGAAAAGTAAGTGTCCCCAATAACAGGAGAATGCCTTTTCTGGGCAGAGATAATAACTAAGGAAAAAATGCTTTGAGATTTCACAGTAGAAGAATCCGCTAGTCTGTAACTGAATGAAAAAGGACAGATGGATTAAATATGTTTAGCTCATTTATGTTTTTAAGCTGTTATATTTGTCCCTTAGATTATTAGGAGTGTTTACCTTGATAAATATAACTAATTAACCGGTTAATTTGCCAGCTTTCTTCTTCATTTTTTGTGCTGTGTGAATATAGATATTTCTGCTGTGCTGAGCTCATTCTGAGCCCCCAAAGCCAGTAGGGGAGGTGCTGTTTGGCCTTCAAAGCTGATTACCCTCATCAGATAACACTCAGCTTTTATTATGTACTTACTGTATACCAGACACTGCTAAGTGCTTCACATACTTGATCCCTTTCAGTCCTCTACAGGGTCAAGTAGGTTAGGGAATGTGCTTAATGTCACACAGATGGTAGGAGATGGCAGAGTAGGAATCTAAACCCGGATATGTCTGGCTCAAAAGATTATGGTCTTAACCGCTCTACTAAACTCTCTTCCCAAGATGGAGGGGACCTTTTAGATAAGTAGAGCTACGGTAAGAGTTCCGTGCTTAGCTACACATCTCAGTTGACTTCCAGTTTCCACTGGCCACAGGAAGAAGAGTAGAAACTGAGTAGAGCGACTGCAGATGGGCAAATCTTCCTGCTTGCCCGGGTAGTAGTAGAGAAGCTGGTGGGCTCTGGCTCTAGAGAGTTAAAAAAATGAGGTCTTAAGAATAGGGGTTGGGGGGAGAACAGGGATGATAGCCAGCAGACATAAGGGATCCTTTTAGAGTGATGGAAATGTTATAAAACTAGATTATAGCAATGATTGCACAACACTGTAAATTTAGTAAGCGTCATTGAATAGTATACTTAAAACGGATGAATTTTATGGTATATAAATTAAACCTCAATAAAGCAGTTTTAAAAAGAAAGACAAAAAGGGGTGGCTCAGTGGGTTAAGCCTCTGCCTTCAGCTCAGGTCATGATCTCAGGATCCTGGGATCAAGCCCCACATCCAGCTCTTTGCTCAGCAGGGAGCCTGCTTCCCCCTCTCTCTCTCTGCCTGCCTCTCTGCCTACTTGTGATCTCTCTGTCAAATAAATAAATAAATCTTAAAAAAAAAAAAAACAGCCAAAAGGACATAGAAGGAGGAAACAGATTTTTGGAAAATTTCGTTTTTATAAATAGTCTGAATTAGGCCTTAATCTGAAATAAAGAGCTTTCTTTACCTCTTAGCTTGGAATTTCAACTCTAAATGATTCTGGTTTCTCTAGCGCAAATAGTTCTCAAACTTCATTGTACATTAGAATCACTTGGAACAGAATGTTAGAACCACATGGCTGGGCCCTACCCCAGAGACGCTGATTCAGTAAGGCTGGAGTTGGGCCCAACAATTTGCATTTCTTACAAACTCCCAGGTGCTGCTGCGGCTGCTGCTGCTGGGATATGGGTGGGTGGAGAGGAGTAGGGAGGGTCGAGGGTCCATACTTTTGAGAACAACTATTGTGATATTGTGATCTATAATAAGAAATGTAGGTTAGGTCTCCATCCCCTTTCTGACACAGGGCTTCTAAAACGCTTGGAATTTCCTAAATGACAAGAATGATAAAGGTGTCTTGATAGTCGTAACAAACCCCTATCAACCACACCTGAGTCTGTGTTCCTGCGGTGACTTTTGGAAAGCGTATCTAAGGGTGGGCTGGTTGCCAGGAGAACCAACCATTTGATTGGAGGATTGAGGCTGCGTACCCCTGACCTCTGGGAAGGAGAGAGGGGCTAGAGATTGAGTTCAATTGCCAGTAGCTAGTGACTTAATCACCTGTGCCTCTGTAATGAGGCCTCCGTAAAAACCCGAAAGGTCTGCTTTCAGAGAACTTGTGGGTTGATGAACCAGAACACTTTGTGCTGCACTGCTGGGCCCACATTCCACAGGGACTCCTTTGTTTGGGACCTCACACTGTGCATCTCTTTAGCTGACTCTTGATTCTGTCTTTAGTATGTTTTTAATAAACAGGTAATCTAGTGAGTAAACGGGTGTTCTGAGTTCTGTGAGCTGCGCTAGCAAATTAATGGAACCCAGGGAGAGGCTCGTGGGAACTTGTGATTTATCAGCCCATCCGTCCTGGGCTTGAGACTGGTGTCAGAGGCAGAGGACAGCCTTGTGGGACTGACCCCCTAACTTGTAGAATCTGATAATATTCTGGGTAGGTAGTGTCAGAATCGAGTTGACCTGTAGGACACCCAGCTGCTGTTCAAGAATTGCTTGGTGTTGTAGCGGAAACCGCGCCCCCCAAATACATTGGAGTCAGAATCAGAACTACACATAGATCTTTAGCCCCATTATCCGCTGGGTTGTACCATCTGGATTGAATATAGAATATGAGTTTGTGCTACATGAACTATTAAAATGGAATTAAGTTTGACAAGGCTGTATTTTGCACAGATTCATGGTTGTCAGATCCTGGAAACGGTATACAAACACAGCTGTGGAGGTTTGCCTCCTGTTCGCAGCGCGCTAGAAAAGTAAGTCATGGCTTAACTGGGAATTGGGAGTGGGGGCGGGTGATCAAGTGACTTCACTTTGTATTTGTTTTATTTTCAGGTCATCTCAGGTTTTCTCCTATGACCAGGATAGAAAAGATCCATGAGGTTTTCTGTGTAGAGCAGGATAGAAAAGCCCCCATGTATGATGGTTCGGAAACTGCATAAAGAGTGTTATGAAGTGTTGAGTATCAAAGCTAGGATCTAATTGCCTAGATAACCTTGAAGCAATGCTTTTTATCCTTATCATTATCCTTGGAGAATTTCCATTACATGTGCAGGATAAAGTAGCTGTATCTAATCATGTGTATTTTGAGTAGCTGGTATTTCATATCAAGGGCCTTAAAAATGTTTATACTCTATAATCCCATAATGCCACTCTTAAGAATTTTATCCTAAGTTACTCGAAAGAAGAAAATAACCATATGTAGAAACATTTGTTGTAATGGTGTCTGTTCTATCAGGAAATTAGAAAATTACCAGTAGCCGGAAGAAAGCAAAAGAGGTATATTCACTTGATAGTCTATAAAATAAAATTAAAATTAAAAATACTATATTATTGTTAGAATCCACCCAAGGAAATGTTCCAGAACATGCTTAATTCTGTTTAATTCTCTATCACAGGGCTTTTTTTTTTCTAATAAAAGAACTGCGTTTTGATTATAGAAGATACATGCAAAGAGAAGAAGTATTTTCTGATCTTTGAGATAAACAATTTAACTTCTGCTGTATATTTCTTTCTATGTAAATATATATAGTTTTATGCATGGGATATAAAATCTTGCATAGATCATGTGATAAGTGCATGTTTGTTATATATTTGCAGGGACCAAATTTTATAGACCAAATATTCAAATGTGCACAATGTAAATGGCCTCCCATTTGATTTTTTTAAAGAGGGATTCCATCCAGTTAGCTTACTATAAATAGCAGACTCAAGCTCATAGTTTCTTTTCTCCCCAAATTATTTTGAAAATTTCCATGTCTACAAAAAGTTGTAAGAACAGTATAATAAACACCTGTATATCCTTTAGCTTCACTAATTGTTAACATTTGACCCCATTTTTCTTTTTCCCCTCTATGTGGAGTATGAAATATATGCATGTAAGTATATATAAATATACAAACACACACACAACACATTTTTTTATGGAATCATTTGAAAGGCCTAACTATCAAATACTTAGGCTTTCTATCTCTTTAGGAAAAAGGCTTATCTAATCTCAGTTCTCTTAAGATAACCTTGATACCATATTACACCCAAAAAAGTTAACATTAACGGTGTATTATCCAGAATAAATCTGAATGTCTCCATCTGTCAACCAGAAGTCCTTTCCCCTTGTTTTTTGTACTCCCAGACGCAGTATGTGTTCTCACGTGGCATTTGGCAGTCACCTCGTTTTAGTCCCCTTTAATTTGCAACAGTGCCTTTCCTTGCCTTTTCAATCTTTCGTGACTGTTGACATTTTTAAAGTCTTGACTGGTTGTCTTGTAAACTGTTACACGATCCAGATTTTTCTGATTATTTCCTGATACTTGGCAAGAACACTACGTACCATAGGCCACATTATTTCTTGTCGCATTACATCAGAAGGCACAGAAAGTAAGTGTGTTCCATTTTTGGTGTTGTAAAAGCTTGATCACTTGGTTTAGTGTTTTCTGTCAGATCTCTCCATTTTAAAGGCACATTTTCCTTTGTAATTCATGTTATCTGGGAAGTGGTCCTTTGAAACCATGAGAATATCACCTTCTTCAACAACCTTTCTGCGTTTTGTTGGATTATCCTTCTTCAGGTGTACCTGCTTCTCACAGACTGAATCTACTCTCTCTGTGTGATTCCAACAAAAACAAATTTAATATTGTGTCAGCCAAAAAGACTCCTGTAAGCACATTTAATTTTAACAAGGAGGGACGCCTGGGTGGCTCAGTTGGTTAAGCGACTGCCTTCGGCTCAGGTCATGATCCCAGCGTCCTGGGATGGAGTCCCACATCGGGCTCCTTGCTTGGTGGGGAGCCTGCTTCTCCCTCTGCCTCTGCCTACCACTCTGTCTGCCTGTGCTCGCTCGCGCTCTCTCTCTCTCTAACAAATGAATAAATTTAAAAAAAAAATTAAAAAAAATTTAATTTTAACAAGGACCCTCAGTTTTGAAACTCACTTTACATAAAAGGAGGAAAGAAAATGTGTCTCTTCTAAAAAACTAGTAGAACGTTTACTGAACATTTAGCCTACAAGTTTGGGAAATTTACTGAACATTTAGCCTACAAGTTTGGGAAATGTGTTTCTTCTAAAAAACTAGTAGAACGTTTACTGAACATTTAGCCTACAAGTTTGGGAAATTTACTGAACATTTAGCCTACAAGTTTGGGAAATTTAATCACTAGTTCATCCACAAACATTTAAATTAAAATAGCACAATTATTTTTAGCTTAATTGGTTATTTTCCTTCTGAGTCATCAGACCCTCAGGCCTCTGTTTATCCTGTCGCAGTTTAGAGCATGGCCTCTGTGACGATGTGGGATTTAATGTTTGTTAAGAGGACTTCTAAGGCTTCTGCTTTTCTCTCCACTCAGGATCCTGGCCGTGTGTCATGGGGTCATGTATAAGCAGCTCTCAGCCTGGATGCTACATGGACTCCTCCTGGACCAGCACGAAGAGTTCTTTATCAAACAAGGTCCCTCTTCTGGTAATGTCAGTGCCCAGCCAGAAGAGGATGAGGAGGATCTGGGCATTGGGGGACTGACAGGAAAACAGTTGCGAGAACTCCAGGACTTGGTGAGAGCATAACAGAAAGCCTAATAATATACTCCTGCCAGGAGTCAGTAAAGTCTACACCTAGTTGACCTTTCAGTGATTTCCAACCCCCCCCAATCCTCCGTCCCCCTGCCGTTCCCAGCTTGTAGTAGTTGAAGCACCTTTCACAAATTCTGCAGATATAAACACTTGAACTTGGTTTTATCTTATTTGCATTCTTAACACCTAACTTAATGTGAGACTACGAAATAGAAAATATATTTGTGAGATTCCTTTGTTTCCCCTTTACCCAGTATGTGCATTACTGAGGTTAATAAGCCTTATCTCTTAAGGTAGCCACGTAGCTATCCTATAACTTTTTATTTTTAAGATTTTATTTATTTGACAGAGCACAAGCAGGGAGAGAGGCAGAGGGAGAGGGAGAAGCAGGCTCCCAGCTGAGCAGGGAGCCCGACATGGGGCCTGATCCCAGGACCCCAGGATCATGACCTGATCCAAAGGCAGATAGATGCTTAACGAGTGAGCCACCTAGGAGCCCCTACCCTATAACTTTTAAATGCAGCTTGGAATTTCAGTTAGAGTCCCCAAAGCTCTGTTTTGTCTTTATTCATCCATTGATATGTTTATTTATTTATTTGTCCTGCTACAACATATTCTCAAATGCCTGTTACATATATGCCAGGCACTGTTCTAGGAGAGTTACTGGGTGTTGAACTGAAGTAAATGAATAAAATGTAGCAGTGACATTACATTGCACTAAGTGCTCTGGAAAGCACAATTATGGGTGTTCTCAGAACTTGGTCTTAGGGTAGCTAGAGAAGCTTTGCAGTGGAATGTACATCTAAATTGCAAAGAGTTTGGGAGGAGAGGTCCAGAAATGTTCCAGGCAGGGGGATGGATGTGTACAAAGTACAGAGACCATGAAAGATGGTTTAGTTGAGGAACCAGTAGTAATTCAATTGAAACAGTCAAGTAAAGGCTGAAATACAAAGTGCAAGGACAGTGGAGGGGATTGGGGAAGTCGCAGCCGATGAAACTATTGAGATAAGATCATGAAAGCCGTTGTAAACTATGGGAAGGAATTTGGACTTGAACCTCAAAAGAACTGAGAGCCAGTGAAGAATTTTAGGCAAGAGGTTAACACAATCAGACTTTATGATAGATGACTCTGGATAGTGTGTGGGGAAATTGTTTTTTAAAAAATCAAGGCTAGCAACAGGTAGATCCAGTTAAGAGAATGTTGGGGACACTCAGGTGAAAAATAATGGTGGCCTAAACTAAGGGTGGTGACAATAAACATGCAGAAGAATAGAGTGGCCTGAGGGAGATTTGGGACATGGAATAGGTAGGCCTTAGTGATTGGATAGCGGTGCAGAGGGAAGGATCAAGAATGTTACCCAGTTTCTGCCTTCAGCAGCTAGGTGGGTAGAGATGATATGGAATGTGTATGGCAGGTACTGGGAGAAAAGAGATGGATCTAATTTTGGGTCCATCTAATGGATTTCATGTTGAGCAGCACCTGAGTGGCTCATCCCTTCAGCATCTGATTCTTGCTGTCAGCTGGGGTCTTGATCTCAGGGTCATGAGTTCAATCCTCACATTGGGCTTCATGCTGGGTTTGGAGCCTACTTTAAAAAAAAAAAAAAAAAAGAAAGATTTACTTTTGGACATGTTGAGTTTGAGGTACTTGCAGGAAATGTCCAGTGGGCTGAGCTTGTATCCCATGAGAACAGTTTAGCTTGAAGATAAGTTTAAGGAGTCATCAGCACCTAGCAGTTTTTAACTTGGGGCCCATGGGTGGCTTCGGGAGGTTCTGTTTAATGTATGTTTGTATGTTTGTCTGGAAGGTCCATAGCTTTTATATATGGCAGAGAGTCCTGTGATGTAAAAAGATTTAAAACACCTGTTATGGGGTGCCTGTGTGGCTCAGTCATTAAGCATCTGCCTTTGACTCAGGTCATGATCCCGGTGTCCTGGGATCAAGCCCCACATTGGGTTCCCTGCTCATCGGGAAGCCTACTTTCCCTCTCCACCCCCCCCCCTCCCCGCCTTGTGTTTCCTCTCTCACTGTCTCTATCAAGTAGATAAAATATTTAAAAACAAGAACAAAAAAACACCTGTTACAATGATCAGTTCAGTGATGGAAAAAGATAGGATTGTTTAAGAAGAGTTAGGAGATCAATAGGAAAATGCCCTGAGCACCACCTGCATTAAAGCGCAGAACAGTAAGGGTGAACAGCAGAGCTCAAAGGCAGGATTGTGGAGCCCAAAGTTCCTGGTTGGAGCTGGAGGATAAGGGTCAAATCCAAAACAAGTAGGAGGTTGGGGGGGGGGCACTGACTGTTTGGGTGGTGGGCATCTGGGGCTTCATGGGCCGATTCAGTGGTTCTCAAACTTCCACGTGTGTCAGAATCAGCTGGAGAGCTTGTTAAAACGGAGAGGGATGGCTGGGCCTCATCTCCCAGGTTGTCCTGGATCTAGGGAGGGGCTTGAAAATTTTCATTTCTAACAAGCTTCCAAGTGAGGCTCATGCTGCTGGTCTGGGAGCCACACTTTGAGAACCACTTGGCTTAATGACTCTGGGTACGTACTAGTGAAGAGCTGGGCAGAGCCCACATAAATGGCGAGATCATGAAGTCTAGACCTATAGACCTGGAAAAATAAAGACTAATGATTCCATGCTACAGGTAAGGAAACTGAGTTCCCAATCTGCTACACAAATTCTTACATAGTAAAGGCAGAGTGAGGACTAAAATCCTAATGTTGAAAAACAAAAAACAAAACAAAAAAAACAACAAGACTGTTATTTCCACTGTGCTATCCAGCTGTCTGAAAATAGAAGTATGTTCATCTCTCTGACACTGGTAGTTCAGGCATTGTGCAACTTCAGATTTAAATCCCTGCTTCTGGGGGCGCCTGGGTGGCTCAGTCGCTAAACATCTGCCTTTGGCTCAGGTCATGATCTCAGGGTCCTGGGATCGAGCCCCCACATGGGGGCTCCCTGCTCAGTGGGAACCCTGCTTCTCTCTCTCCTACTCCCCCTGTTTGTGTTCCCTCTCTCACTGTGTCTCTATCAAATAAATAAAATCGTTTAAAAAAAAAAAAAGTAAGTCCCTGCTTCGGGGCGCCTGTGTGGCTCTGTTGGTTAGCATCCAACTCCTGATTCGGCTCAGGTCTGAGATCAAGCCCCATGTGCAGCTCTGTGCTCAACACGGAGTCTGCTTGAGATTCTCTGTCACCTCTGTCCCTCCCCAACTTGAGCACACCCTTCCTCTATATAAGAATTTTTTAAAAATTCAAGTCCATACCTCTAGAAAAAAATAGAAATCATGGGTTGGGAGAGTTGATGTTTTCTTGCCTTCGACTTCTTACTTCATCCATCATGTCTGATGTGGATTATTTCCTTGCATAGCGCCTGATAGAGGAAGAGAACATGCTGGCTCCGTCCCTAAAACAGTTTTCCTTACGAGTGGAGATTTTGCCATCCTACATTCCAGTGAGGGTTGCTGAAAAAATCCTGTTTGTTGGAGAATCTGTCCAGATGTTTGAGAATCAAAATGTAAACCTGACGAGGAAAGGTAAGAACCTCCTTGCCCAGTGGGCCCTGTCTTTAAAGGCCCTTTTTAATAGCACGTGGCCCCTCCAAGGGAGTGGCTGATAAGGTTTCTGCACTGAGATTGCAGCACGACCAGGACGCACTTACGTGAGAAACCAGAAGGAGATGCACCAGGGGGACAAGCCCGTCCTGCTGTTCTCTGCCTTCCTTTGATGGTGCCTGCCTGCTTTGTAGGATCCATTTTGAAGAACCAGGAGGACACTTTCGCTGCGGAGCTCCATCGGCTCAAACAGCAGCCACTCTTCAGCCTCGTGGATTTCGAGCAGGTGGTGGATCGTGTTCGTAGTACCGTGGCCGAGGTTTGTATGTCCTAGTAGGCTTTCTTAGCAGGAAGACAGACTAGGCCCCCAGAAATTGAGCACTTGACTTCCATTGCTTCTTGATGTGGTTAGAGTTTAGCTTGGAGGGAATTGTGAGAGTCGCAGGGCAAGTTTTTCATAACAGACGCAGAACTGCTTTAGTCTCCACACCTGACAGGATTCTAGTTAGCTATTTACTTGAATAAAGGAAGGTCTACTTTCAAATTCAGGCAGTCCACATTTTGAATCTATCAATGTAGTTGGTGATAATGGCTAGGAATCAATGGATTCTGACTAAATTTAGCACCTTGCTTATATTTTAGATGGCTTTATTACTTTTTCATTAATTGGGTGTAATAACTATGAGGAACATAGAATAAGTTTTATTTTTCCATTTTTACAAATGAATAAAATAGAAAGCTAACTTGGCTAGTGTTGCAAAGTAACAAAGGTGAAGTCAGAAGCAGGGCTTGTAACTCCTAGCTCAGTGTTTTTCTTTCTTTTTTTCTTCCCTTTTTTTTTTTTTTTTTAAGATTAATTTGTTTAGGGGCCCCCTGGGCGGCTCAGTCAGTTAAGTGTCTGCCTTAAGCGTCTGACTTCCACTCAGGTCATGATCCAAGGGTCCTGGGATTGAGCCCAGAGTCAGGCTCCCTGCTCAACAAGGAGTCAGCTTCTGCCTCTATCTACTGCTCCCCCTGTTCATGCACTTTCTCTCTCTGTCTCAAATAAATCTTTTTTTTTTTTTTAAGATAAATTTATTAGGGAGAGAGCAAGCATAAGCCGGAGGACAGGCAGAGGGAGAGGGAGACAAGCAGACTCGCCGCTGAGCAGAGAGCCAGATGCAGGGCTCAGTCCTGGACACTTAAGATCATGACCTGAGTGAAAATCAGGAGTTGGAGGCTTAACCGACTAAGCCACCCAGGTGCCCCCTAGTTCAGTATTCTTAAGTGAATTCTGCTTTATCCACTGACTTAGATTGTGACCAGTAATTTTTCAGATGTGCATCTGTTCTGTGGCCTAAAATAAAATTTGGCTCACAGGTGTGTGATAATGTGAAATGGGATTTTTAGTTTAGTCACCTGTTTTGTTTACTATATTACTGGTTTTCTTTCTTTTTTTTTTCTTTTAAAGATTGATTTATTTGAGAGAGAGAGAGAGAATGAGAGAGAGCATGAGAAGGGGGAGGGTCAGAGGGAGAAGCAGACTCCCTGCCCAGCAGGGAGTCCGATGCAGGACTCCATCGTGGGACTCCAGGATCATGACCTGGGCACCCTGTATTAGTGGTTTTCGACTTCGGCCCTCACCTCCAGAGCTGCTGACTGGTAGATCTGCATTGGGAGGGAGGGGGTTGCTATGGGTATTTACACCATCCAACTGGACAACCAGCCAACAAACCACTGTAGGTGATGGTGAAGCATACCCAGCACACTGCAGTATCCAGAACTGAGAAGCGTAGCAGCACATATCCTCACATTGGAAGCACAGTAATCTACCATGAATATGATTTCCTTTTCTAGTCACTGTCTCAAAAATTCTAGGCATGGGAGATAGCTGTGATATTGACAGAATATTAGATCATAAGGTGACCTTTAGGTATCACTTCATTTGATTCTTTATAGGCAAATAATTACTTAAACTCTTTAGAATACATGCTTTTGTCCTTTCGTAATTTTAAGATCCTACCCCTCCATCTATAGCCAACACAGCTCTTGTCTAAGGGGCTGGTGTCTTGAGGTCCTTGCAACTTATTTTATTAAATCTATTTCTGTTCTTTCATTATTCTTGTGATAACTTTGGAGTTAATTCATGGAGGAAAGAAAAAATCGTATTGAATGAATAATACAAGATTTCAAAAAAATTTTTTTCTTGTGAAATTCTGAAATGTGGATATTGGTAGAAATTACATTTCCAGTTTAAAAATGATAGATGAAGAGTGGAAGTTCAGACTCTTTGAAGTTTTTTATAATTGTAGCTAATAGGCCTTTTTCAGAGCTATTCTCTTAAAGTAACACTTTGTAGTAATGAAAATAGTTTCCTTTTCAGAAGGAAAAAGGGGGAGTGTCTTACAAATATATATCATACTCATCCCCTTTGGTTTTCTTTTTTTTTTTTTTTAAGATTTTATTTATTTATTTGACAGATAGAGATCACAGGTAGACAGAGAGAGAGAGGAGGAAGCAGGCTCCCTGCCGAGCAGAGAGCCTGATGCGGGGCTCAATCCCAGGACCCTGGGATCATGACCAGAGCCGAAAGCAGAGGCTTTAACCCACTGAGCCATCCAGGCACCCCTTGGTTTTCTTTTTTTTTAAGTATACATACTCTATGAGTTTATTTATATAAAGTTCAAAAACAGTTAATGTAAAGTTTAATATAAAAGTTCAAATGCACGGCCGCTCAGTGGCTCAGTCAGTTAAGCATCTACCTCTTGATTTCAGCTCAGGTCGTGATCTCAGGGTTGTGAGATCCAAGCCCTGACTTGGGCTCTGAGCTGGGTATGGAGTCTGCTTAAGATTCTCCCTCTCCGTCAGCCCCTTCCCAATCCCACTGTCTATCTCTCTCTCCAAAAAAAAAAAAAAAAGAGTTCGAAGGCAGAACTAATCTGATATTAGATGTCAGAATAGAATTTGACCTTGGTCAGTGGAAAGGGCAGGAGGAGGGCTTTCAGGGTGCTGGTTATACAAGTGTGTTCAATTTGTGAAAACTCTCCAAGCTGTAAACTTATTATTTGTGTACTTTCTGTATATTTTTTAGTACTTAAATGAAAAGATTTTGAAACTTAATTCCTAGATATTTAAGTTGGTTATTTTGATTTTTTTTTTAGTTGCTTATTGTTTTATGTAGAGAAGTGGCAGTATTTTTGTGGGTTAATCTTCTGTGTGACAACTCGAAGTCTTTTTTTAGTTCTAACAGTTTGTTTTTTCTATTGATTTTTCTAAGTAATGATCGTATCATTTGCAAATAATGAGTTTTACAACTTTTAGACTTCTGCTTTTCTTTTTCTTATAGTCTTGGATCTCTAATACTATATTAAACAGCTGGAGTGATAAGTTGGTATAAACTGTGTTAACCAATGGAGGCAATAGTGGGCATTTTTGCTTTGTTGGCCCTTAAAGATCATGCATCAACAGTTTCTCTATTACTTTAATGTTTGCTGGAGGCTTTCAGCACATAAGTTTATCAGGTTAAAAAAGTTAACCTTGTTTCTAGTTTGTTATTGTGTTTTTATCATAAATAGATGTTGAATTTTGTCACCTGCTTTTTCTTTCTCGATGATGGTGCAATTTCTTGCTCTGGGTTCTTTTTCTCCTTTAATCTATTTATAGGGTAAATTCCCGGTTAGATTTTCAGATGTTGAATCTTCCTGAGATAAACTGTACTTGAAAACATGAGGTTTTATTTTTTAAAACACTGTTGGATTTGGTTAGGCAGTACAATACTTGGAACGTTTGCATCTACGTTTACAAGTGAAATTAGATCATTCCTGTTTTATTCGCATGTGGTTGCAGAATAAAGAGTGTATAAGCCTTATAAATGAGCTAGGTATCTCTCACTTTTCTTTTTTTCTAGAATAATTTGTATAAGACAGGAATTGGTACTGGAAGTTTGAACTTATCTGAAAAATTATCTAAGCTAGGTTGTTTAAGAAGGGGAAATCTTCGGAGTGCCTGGGAGGCCCAGTCAGTTAAGCGTCCAGTTCTTGATTTTGGTTTAAAAGGTGGTGATCTCAGGGTCCAGGGATCGAGCTCCACATGGGGCTCCACACTCATTGAGACGTCTACTTGAGGATTTCTCTCCCTTTCCCTCTGCCGCTCTGCCTGCTCATGCCCCCCGAAATAAATAAATAAATCTTTAAAAAAAAGAAAAGAAAATCTTTACCAAGTCAACATATTTTAAACCTGTATTAATCTGTTCAAGACTGTTATTTCTTATACCAATTTTGGTATTTTCTAATTTTCTAGGAAGGCCCATTTCGTCTAGATTTAGTTTTTTAGAAAATCTGTCTGTAGCTATTTGTTTTATTTTGTATTTTATTTTAATCTTTTACTGTTCAGTCTTAACTAATCTTTTTGAAGAGCCAGCTTGTGTTTTTATTACCTTTTTTCTTTATCTCATTGATATCTGCCTTTATTATTTTTCTTCCTTTTTTAAAAAGATTTTATTTATTTGACACAGAGAGACACAGCAAGAGAAGGAACACAGCAGGGGGAGTGGGAGAGAAGCAGGCTTCCCACTGAGCAGGGAGCCCAATGAGGGGCTCTGTCCCAGGATGCTGAGATCATGACCTGAGCCACCCAGGCGCCCTGTTTTTCTTCCTTCTTATTTCTTTGAGTTTTCTGTTACTCTTTGCCAGTTTCCTGGGTTGAAAACTTGACTTTTCTATTTGTAACCCTTGCTTCCTAGGAAATATATGTAAAACTTTATTGCCTTGACCTTGTCCCACAAGTTTTTGGCATGGAGTATATATATATAATCATCCTGTTCTAAATAATTTATTTTCTTTCTGATTTTCTTTTTAACCCCAGGAATTTATTAAGCTTTAATTTTTATTGCAGTATAGTTGGAGAACACAGTCTGTAGATCGGTCCTTTGGAGTTGATTGAGGCTTCCTTTATGGATTAATGTAGGGCCCATTTTTGTTTTTAGTTCTACCTGTGCCCAGAGAGTGTATATTCTGTGAGTCTAGAGTTCTGTGCCTGTTCTAATATCTCATTTCCCGGCTGTATGTTAGGCATGTGCATATTTGTAATGAATATATATTTATTGTTTTCCTTTTATGTATATATAATGTCTTCTTTATATACTTATTTCTGTATATTAATATATATATATATGTACATACATATATACATACTCACATACACACATATATATTTTTTAAACTTAAATTCTATTTTATTAGTTAAGAATCATTACCCACCTCTTTTCCAGGTGATTATTTACCTCATATCTTCTTCCATCCTTTCTTTGCAACTCTTTTTACCTCCCTGGCCCCAAGCAAGCACTGATGTACTTTCTGTCACTAGAGATTAGTTTGCGTTTTTTAGAATTTATATAAATGGAGCCAAACAATACGTGCTTTTTGGCGGGGAGGAGGTGGGTCAGGATGTTTTTCCTTATGATTATTTTGAGATTAATCCCTTTTGCATGTATCAATAGTTTATTCCTTTTTAAAAGCTTGTACAGAATGTTTCTATAACCATCATTAATATCATTATTTTAAACATTTCTCTAAATGCATTGCTGAATGGTAAACACATCCCTGTACTTTAACACTCATGTCATAGCAATTAGGTACCACTTTTATAAATACCATTATTACAGGTGTTTATAAACACTTCTCTGAATGCATCATGGCAGAACAAGCACATCCATTCCCTGAAATAACACTCTTCTCAGCGTATCCTGAGCATACAATTTTTTTAAACTTTATTTTATTGAGGATCTTTGTTGATCTTTTCCTGAGGATCTTTATTACATGTGTTTTTATTTATCATCATTAATACATGTGCTTTTATTTTTTAATCGAACTGTATTTGATATATAATATTGCATAAATTTAAGGTATACAGCATATTGATCTGACACATTTATATATTCTTTTTTTTTTTTTTTAAAGATTTTATTTATTTGACAGACAGATCACAAGTAGGCAGAGAGGCGGGCAGGGGGAAGCAGGCTCCATGCCGAGCAGAGATCCCGATGCGGGGCCCGATCCTATGACCCTGGGATCAGGACCTAAGCCGAAGGCAGAGGCTTTATTTAACCCACTCAGTCACCCAGGCACCCCACATTTATATATTCTTTTTTTTTTAAGATTTTATTTATTTATTTGACAGAGAGATCACAAGCAGGCAGAGAGGCAGGCAGAGAGAGGGGAAAGTGTGTTCTTTACTGAGCAGAGAGCCTGATGCGGGGCTCGATCCCAGGACCCTGAGATCATGACCTGGGCCGAAGGCAGAGGCTTAACCCACTGAGCCACCCAGGCACCCCACATTTATATATTCTAAGAAGATTTTCATCGTAGGGATAGTTAGCACCTCTGCTATATCCCATAACTATCATCTCTTTTTTGTGGTGGGAATAATTAAGATCTAGTCTCCTAGCAAATCTGATTATAATACAGCATTGTTGCCCATATTCACGACTTATATACCATACCACGACTTATATCTCCAGGACTCAATTACCGACTAGTTTGCAGGTTGGTAACCTTAAACAACCTCTTTCCTATTCCTCTAACCTGCAGCTCCTGGTAACCACCATTTTACTCTGTTTTTATGAGTTTGGCTTTTTTGGACTATACATATAAACACTATCATGCAGTTTCTTTCTCTGACGTATCTCAGTATAATATGCTCAAGGTCCATCCATGTTGTCACAAGTGGCAGAATTTCCTTTTTCATAACTGAAATATATATATTCCATTATATAATCACATCTTCTTTATCTGTTCACCCGTCATGGACACTTAGTTGTCTCCATATCTTGGCAGTTGTGAATAACGCTACAGTAAATGTGGGAGTGCACGTATCTCTTTGATAATCCTGTTTCGTTTCCTTTGTGTACACACCGAGAAGTGGAATTCAGAATCATGTGGTAGTTCAATTTTTAATTTTTCAGGGACCTCCGTACTGTTTTCCATGATGACTGAACCAATTTACATTCCCACCAACAGTACATGAGGGTTCCCTTTGCTCCACATCCTCACCAACAATTTGTTACCTCTTCGTGATGATAACCATTCTAATAGGTGTGAAATGATAGCTCTTTGGTTTTGACTCACATTTCCTTTTTGGCTAATGATATTGAGCATCTTTTTGTGTACCTGTAGGCCATTTGTATGTCTTCTTTGGAAGAAAAAAACCTGTTTAGTTCCTCTGTCCACTTTTTAATTGGATTATTTGTGTTTTGTGGTGGTGGTGGTGGTGGTGGTTGAGTTGTAGGACTTCTTTATATCTTTCAGATATTAATTCCTTATCAAATATGTGGTTTGCATAAATTTTCTCCCATTCTGGAGGTTGTTTTTCATTTTGTTGATTATTTCTTTTGCTGTGCAGAAGCTTTTTTTTTTTTTTGTGCAGAAGCTTTTTATAAGATTTTATTTATTTGAGAGAGAGAGAGCAGGAGTGGGTGGGGTTGGGGAGGGGCAGAGCAAGGGGGAGAATCAGGCTCCCCGCTGAGCTGAGAGCCTGACATGGGGCTTGGTCCCAGGACCCTGGGATCATGACCTGAGCCAAAGGCAGACACTTAATGACAGCCCCGTGTCAGGCTCCTTGCTCAGAGAGTCTGCTTCTCCCTCTCCCTCTGCTGCTCCCTTTGCTTGTGCTCTCTCTCTCTCAAATAAATAATAAAATAAATAAAATCTTTTTTAAAAATTGTACAATTCAGTGGTTTTTAGTATATTCAGTGTTGTCCAACCATCAGCATCATCTAATTCCAGAACATTTTCATCTTTTTTTTTTTTTTTTTTTTTTACTTTAAACTATCCCTTCATTCTTGGGATTAACACAGCTCAATTATGGCATATAGTCTGTCTTCAACCTATTGCTGGATTTGTACAAAATCATTCTTTTTTTTTAACCTTTTAAAAAAAATTTTTTTAAGATTTTGTTTGTTTATTTGACAGAGAGAGAGAACATAAGCAGGGGGAGTGGCAGAGGGAGAAGCAGGCTTCCCACTGAGCAGGGATCTCTATGCGGGGCTCCATCCCAGGACCCTGGGGATCATGACCTGAGCCAAAGGCAGAGGCTTTAACCCACTGATCCACCCAGCGCCCCCTGTCTTTTAATTCTTAAAATGATGCTGGTGGGCAGTGACTTTATTCTCTAGGCAGATGCTTAATGACTGAGCCACCCAGGTGCCCCACAAAACCATTCTCTATAGAAGTTTTCATTGGAATGAATTTTGTTCCTGTTTTGTTCTTTTCACAGCATCTCTGGAAGCTCATGGTAGAAGAGTCAGATTTACTGGGTCAGCTGAAGGTAATAGCTGTCTTTTAATTCTTTTTTTTTTAAATTTATTTATTTGACAGACAGAGATCACAAGGCAGAGAGGCAGGCAGAGAGAGAGAAAGGGAAGCAGGCTCCCTGCTGAGGAGGGGGCTCCATGTGGGGCTCCATGTGGGGCTTGATCCCAGGACCCTGGGATCTTGACCTGAGCCAAAGCAGAGGCTTTAACCCATTGAGCCACCCAGGCACCCCCTGTCTTTTAATTCTTAAAATGATGCTGGTGGGCAGCGACTTTATTCTGTAGGCTCTCCCTGAGAGCATTGGTTGCCTGTACCCAGACTTCCAGAGTAGCCTCACATGTCCTCACCCAAGAGGGCAAATTCTCCCTAATATTACACATGTACTGTAGCACAAAGGTTTGGGTGTTTACATTCTTCTGGCGGAACAGACTTGTGTTGCCATTGAATAAATGACACTAAAGACACACCAGTTGTCCTGCCTTGACAAGTTAGGAAGTGTGCCCCTGTGAAATGCCAAAAGCCTGTATCCTTTTGTAGGCTGGGCTCACACTGATGAGATTAGCAACTTCATGTGTAATTATGACGGTGAGCAGCTCCTGCCTTTCTAGATCACTGAACTGTAAATTGACATTCTTTCTGCAGATCATTAAAGACTTTTATCTTCTGGGACGTGGAGAACTGTTTCAAGCCTTCATTGACACAGCTCAACACATGTTAAAAACACCACCCACTGCAGTAACTGAACATGGTAATTGCCCTTTGGGCCTGAGAATTACTGGTTGACTAATGTTATAGGGTGTTTCTTGACTGCTGCTGAACCGTTCAGTCTGTTGCACGTTAAGAGCAGCCTGGTGAGTTAGAGAGTAGGGTTTCCAAAGATGGAAGGCCCTTTGGTGGGCTGCACACTGAAGTCACTGGGAGTTGCCTCTTGATCCTTCCTGGAAGAGTGGGTATAAATCAGGTATTATGTTATCAAAGTGTTGTTCTACATCCCTACGGGACAGACATAGTGCTACTTACTGCCCCTTGTTGTATTCGACTTCTTTAGGTTGCAAATGATGGAAACCTAACCTGAACCAACCTATGTAGAAAGGGGGAATTTATTTGCTATTTTATCTGTAACTCCAGTGGGATAGTATAGCTGGGCTTCAGACAATAGAAACTAGGGACTTGAATATTGCTAGAATTTTCTTTCTTACCGTATCTTGTGTGTGCCTCTTCCATGCTCTCTGATGGCCTTCCACTCCAATTTGGAAACATGGCCAGCAACGGTTTTGAGCAAGTACCTCACAGTGTCTACTGGAGGAGCCAAATCCAGCATCTCTGGTAGCAAATTAAAAGATTCCAGGAAGGGGTTTTGATTAGCCCAGTCCAGATCATAAACATACCCCCGCACCAAAGATGTCAGACATTAAGATACAGTGAAGTGTTCACCCTTGACTAATGGGAGTGACGACCATTCCCATTCACACTATGTGAGGAGAGTCGGGAAAGGATCAGAATAAAAATAAATAAATAAATAAAAATTAAAAAAGAAAATGGGGGGAGATTAAGGTTTCCTTTTTTTCTGACTCTATAAACAATAGATGGCCACTGTATTCACACAAGACTTTTTTCATTGCAGATATCAGAAAACCCAATTCAAACTCATGCAAAGGGGAAGAAAAATGTTTTGATTCTGATAGCCGAAAAGGCCAGAGGATGAAGGTTTTAGGCAAAGTCTGATCCGGGGGCTCACATGACGCCTTTGGGACTTGGTGCCATTCCATCTTTCACCTCTGCCTTTTTTCTCAGACAGGCCTGCTCCATATGGTAGCAAGATGGCCTCCAACCAAGCTCACATCCCACTAAATCCCAGTTTATCTAAGAAAAAAACAAAAGAAAAGCTCTACTCTGAATAGAGCCTCTGGATTGGCCTGGCTGGAGTCATGTTCATATCCCTAAACAAAATAGTGTAATAAGTTAGAGTATTACATTCCATTGAGCATGCCTGGGTCACCTGCCTACCTACCCCTAGCATCAGGTATTGTCAACCCCACTGAACCACATGGCTAATACTGGGATTCTCTAGGGAAAACTGGGTGCTATTATCAGCAAGAGAAGGGGGAATGTGTGCGAGGCAGGTAAAAGCAGCCCGTCTCCACGCGTCCACCATTAGTGTCAGGTGGGCTGGAGAAGTGGAAAGCCAGCGGCATCTGGGCCTGTTACGTAGCCTAGCGTTCTTGTCAGCCACTGTGTTCCCCCTTGCAGATGTGAATGTGGCCTTCCAGCAGTCCGCACACAAGGTTCTGCTGGATGATGACAACCTTCTCCCTCTGTTGCACTTGACAATCGAGTATCACGGAAAGGAGCATAAAGGTTTGCCGTTCTTTCTTGCATCTTTCTGCTCCTATGGGTTCATCATCTGTTCTCCCATCCGTGCTTCCACCCACCTCCACAGAAACCATTTCATTTTGGACCTTAGAAGTCACGTTGTCTGAGGCCCTATTTTGTATGGGAGGAAAGGGAAGTCCAGAGAGGCGAGGCAGGATGCCCAGACCATGGTTTTTTTGCCCTGCTGAGGGAATGGTCTCTGTTTATTTCCAGCCACCAGACTTTTAAGGCTGAAAAAAAGAATCTGAGAGACCTCCTAAGAGAATCTCACTTGCCTTCTAATGCAAGTCCCTTAGACTTCCCTTGCCTTCTAATGCAAGTCCCCTTTTTGTCGCCTGTGTGCTTCTGACACTATAGGTTCAAGCGATGAGCACTCCCTCATGAACGTGACTCACCTTGTAGAAGCCCTGATTCTGAATGAGCAACGTTGTCTTTTCTTAACAGATGCTGCTCAGGCAAGAGAAGGGCCTTCTCGGGAAACATCTCCCCGGGAAGCCCCTGCGTCTGGCTGGGCAGCCCTCGGTCTCTCCTACAAAGTGCAGTGGCCGCTACACATTCTCTTCACCCCTGCTGTTCTGGAAAAGTGAGTATTTCTGAATTTCTCCTAGGTCAGTATGACCTGACTTGCAAGGGTAGAAATAAACAGGAATAGAATTGTTGGGCGCAAGATAACCACGCAGCTGGTGGTCGTAAAGTCTGTAAGTCAGAGGCTGCAAATACAGTTGCCTTCAGGGACTGGACAGAAAAGCTTAGCAAGTGAAGCCGAGGACACAAGGCCGTGGGGGGTGCTGGGTGCTGAGTGCTGGGTGCTGGGATGAATGAAAAGTGTCAAACCCTCAAACCACCAGTGTGGTGGTGGTGTGTGTGTTTGTTGTTAAGATTTTATGTTTTAAGCAATCTCTGTACCCAGTGTGGGGCTTAAAATTACAGTCCCGAGATCAGGAGTTGCAGGCTCCACTGACGGAGCCGGTCAGGTGCCCATTGTCATGTTTCAAGTTGCATAATCAGCAGTTTACACACTGCCTGTCTGTGGCCTCTGGAAGATGCAGTCTTGAGCACCTCATGAAGAATCTGGCCCTTGCCAATTGCATCAGACTAGCAAGTTTCCTTCCTAAAACTTGTGTAATTTTTTGTTGATCTACTTGGGAAGACTTTCCAAGCCCAGATGTTTGCTGTGGACTTGAGCCACTGCAGAGGAGCTCACCTTCTTACCCCCAGGGAGAAGCAGTGGGGATGGCTAAGCTGGGATGGAAAACGGGAGCGGGACCAGTGTGGTAAGAGGCTCTGGGATCAGCTTTGTTCTTTATCCTGAGAGCCTGCCAGGTGCTGTTGCTCAGTTCCATCAGGACCTCCTGTCTCCGAAGCAGGAAACCAGAGCTCTAGGGGAAGGGAGGCTGGAGAATCAGGCTTGGCTAGTGGTCACCTGTGGAATCCATCCCCACACTTACACAAATCTCTCAAATCCTGTCCTGGCCCAGGCTGTGGCTGGAAGACAGCAGCCTTTGTGCTCAGGCTAGGGGAATGGAGATAAAGGGAAATGATGAACAAAAGGGCCTCTCTTCCACCCTCTGCTCCTGTTCCCAGTCCTCTCTACCTTTCTGAGTAGAGAAGCTTAGGGTATGAGAGCCTAGGCATGATCTGGAGAAGACAAGGCCGGTCCCAGGAGTTTGCTGGGGCAGGTTCAGGGCCTTCACAGCTCCCAGTGTCCCACAGGCAAACATGTACATCCTCACTTGATATGCTCTGAACACCCTTGAAAAAATCAATCTCTGATGTAGTTTTAAAAACGTTTTATTATGGGAATTTCCAAATATAAACAAAAGCATGGACCATAATGGCCCCCACGTATACATGATCCAGCTGCAGCAACTGTCAGCGTCACTTGTTCGTCTCTTGTTTTAGTGAGAGCCTTAGACAGCAAAGCCCAGCCGTGTCGTTTCACTCCATCACTGTGTGATGCAGAGCCGGCGTGTTGTCAGTATAACTACAGTGCAGTTATCACAGCCAGTAAAATTAACAATAAGTCCTTATCTGATATCTGGTACAGATTGAAACTTTCCCAGTTATTCAAAAATGTCTTGTTATGTTTCGGTTTGTTCAAATCCGAATCCAAACAAAGTGTACTATTTTTACATAGTTCCATTAGAACTATTTACATTGTTCCATTAGAAATAGATGATCTTAAAAACCAAATCATATTGGTTTCTGCAAGTCTGCCTATGAACAAGTAAATATATCCAGTTTCACTAGGAATCAGCTCTGTGTTCCCATGTGTGTTCTCAGCGTTGGGCTCGGCATGAGGCAGCTAGGCCCTGAGCTTGCCGTGAGGCAGGAGCTAGGGAGCCCTTAATCGCATTCTCTCTTCTTTGGGACAGAAAATTCGATTAACTGAAATCCTTGCCTCCTAACACATTGTTATTATTGGGCCACACAAGACCCTCCTGCCTTCCTTTCACATACACTGTAAAAGCACTTCCCAGCACAGAAACTGGAACACCAACAGTAACGGTCTTTCTTAGTCTCCCTCCCTTGGCTCCCCCAGCCCAAGGTCACCCCTCTCCCACAGTCCCGTTTTCTGTCTTTTTAATCAATATATTTATTTTAATATATATTATTTATATATATATATAAGTATATATAATTTTATATATATTTTAATCAATATATATTTATATAAATATATCAATATATATTTAATCAATATATATCCCCTCAAAGTATGTTTTTTTCCTACCCGCTTGTTTTAAGCTTTATTGAATAAAAGTATAAAAGGCTCTATGTACTCTGAGATTTACCTGTTTTATTCAGAATCCTACTGCTAGGAGTCCTCTTGGGCTCTGCAGCTGAAGCACATTCATTTTGACAGCTATGTAATATTCCACCATCTCAGTGAGCCACAGTCCATTCAGCCACAGCTCTGGCCATTCTTCTTGCCTCCCTGCCTTTCAGGGAACAGGTGGCAGGCCCAGAGTCCTAGGGTCTGTCATGCAGGTGAGGTGGGCAGTGAAGTTTTATTCCTGAAGAGCCTGACATTTCTGTCACAGGTACAATGTCGTCTTCAAGTACTTACTGAGCGTGCGCCGGGTGCAGGCCGAGCTGCAACACTGCTGGGCCCTCCAGATGCAGCGCAAGCACCTCAAGTCCAACCAGACAGACGCCGTCAAGTGGCGCCTGAGAAACCACATGGCCTTCTTGGTGGATAATCTTCAGTACTATCTCCAGGTCCGGGCCCAGGGCTGACTAGAGGAAGGGCGACCAAAGTCTGGGAGGTGGGTGGGGTTGACTCAAGAGGGACTGCAACCCTGCAGTGGTTGAAATATTGGGGGTTGAGAAAAGGCACAGATTTTATCACTGGGCAGGGTTTCTTGGTGGCATTTTAGAAGAAAGTGGGGATAAAGGGAAGGAGACTGAGTCTAGGGTTCTTGTCAGCAGTGCAGTATTTAATTCTTGTTTAATTCTTGTTGATCTGACCCTCATGTTTAGAGTTGGCTAGAACGTCAGTCGGTGGAGGGGATGTGGCATGAGGCGGGGGGATCTGCCAGAACTTTGGAGCTTTTTAGGCATTAGATAGGTAACTTTGTAGAAAGCTAAGCAACACAAGGGGGTCTTTGGTCAGCTTTAAAGTGGCTTGAATAGGAGGGAGACTTTCTCTTTCATACTGTCAGGCATCTTAATGTCCTCGAGTGCTTAGAATGTGCTGGGTCCTGAAAGTACCTGTGTCCCTGCCCATCAGGTGGATGTGCTGGAGTCTCAGTTCTCACAGCTTCTGCATCAGATCAACTCCACCCGCGACTTTGAAAGCATCCGATTGGCTCATGACCACTTCCTCAGCAATCTGCTGGCTCAGTCCTTTATCTTGTTGAAACCTGTAAGTAGGCTTGTTGGTTTCCTCAGACTGCTTCTCGCCTGACTGTTCCCTTAGGTCCTGAGTTGCCAGGATACGTAACTCTCATTAAACAATTGCTGAATCTCCACTTTCAGACCTTTTTAACAACTTAAAGCAAAACTAAAAGGGAATGTTAAAAGGGAACTTAAATGTCTTTGAATTTCTGAAATATTGTATCCTGGGGATGTGGTGAGCAGCTACAGAAGAAAAAGTATGTGCTGAAAGGATTTAATTTAAAAAACCTGACACCACAGAAAGACTAACGAAAGCACATATAGTACTTACTTTCTTAGCAATCTTTTGGGCCAGAATTCACCAGTTCCAAGTTGTTTTCACAGCTAAGAGGAGTAGTGTCTCCCTGACTGTGTGTGTGTATGTACATCTCCTTCAGGGTCATTATCCTCAACCTTGGCTACACATGGGAATCACCTGGAAGCTTTAAAAAATCTGGGACCCTGAACACTTAAATTAGAATCTCTGGAGTGAAACCCAGGGCCCGGTGTTTTTTTTTTTTTTTTTTTTTTTTTTTTTTTTTTTTTTTTAATTTTTTTTTTTTTTTTTTTTTTTTTTTTTTTTTTTTTTTTTTTTTTTTTTTTTTTTTTTTTTTAAATTTTTTTTATTTTAATAAACATATAATGTATTTTTATCCCCAGGGGTACAGGTCTGTGAATCGTCTGGTTTACACATTTCACAGCACTCATCATAGCACATACCCTCCCCAATGTCCATTTCCCCACCACCCTCTCCCGTCCCCCTTCCCCCCCGCAACCCTCAGTCTGTTTCTTGAGATTGAGTCTTTTATGGTTTGTCTCCCTCCCAATCCCATCTTTTCATTTTTTCTTTTCCTACCTCCCCCCAAACCCCCCCACCTTGCATCTCCACTTCCTCATATCAAAGAGATCATATGATAGTTATATTTCTCCGATTGACTTATTTCGCTAAGCATGATACCCTCTAGTTCCATCCACGTCGTCGCAAATGGCAAGATTTCATGTCTTTTGATGGCTGCATAGTATTCCATTGTGTATATATACCACATCTTCTTTATCCATTCATCTGTTGATGGACATCTAGGCGCTTTCCACAGTTTGGCTATTGTGGACATTGCTGCTATAAACATTCGGGTGCACGTGCCCCTTCGGAGCACCACGTTTGTATCTTTAGGATATATACCCAGGAGTGCAATTGCTGGGTCGTAGGGTAGCTCTATTTTCAGTTTTTTGAGGAACCTCCACACTGTTTTCCAGAGTGGTTGCACCAGCTTGCATTCCCACCAGCAGTGTAGGAGGGTTCCCCTCTCTCCGCATCCTCGCCAGCATCTGTCATTTCTTGACTTGTTAATTTTAGCCATTCTGACTGGTGTGAGGTGGTATCTCATTGTGGTTTTGATTTGTATTTCCCTGATGCTGAGTGATGTGGAGCATTTTTTCATGTGTCTGTTGGCCATCTGGATGTCTTCCTTGCAGAAATGTCTGTTCATGTCCTCTGCCCATTTCTTGACTGGATTATTTGTTCTTTGGGTATTGAGTTTGATAAGCTCTTTATAGATTTTGGATACGAGCCCTTTATCTGATATGTCGTTTGCAAATATCTTCTCCCATTCTGTCAGTTGTCTTTTGGTTTTGTTAACTGTTTCCTTTGCTGTGCAAAAGCTTTTGATCTTGATGAAATCCCAATAGTTCATTTTTGCCCTTGCTTCTGTTGCCTTTGGCGATGTTCCTAGGAAGAAGTTGCTGCGGTGGAGGTCAAAGAGGTTGCTGCCTGCATTGTCCTCAAGGATTTTGATAGATTCCTTTCGCACATTGAGGTCCTTCATCCACTTTGAGTCTATTTTCGTGTGTGGTGTAAGGAAATAGTCCAATTTCATTTTTCTGCATGTGGCTGTCCAATTTTCCCAGCACCATTTGTTGAAGAGGCTGTCTTTTTTCCATTGGATATTCTTTCCTGCTTTGTCGAAGATTAGTTGACCATAGAGTTGAGGGTCTATTTCTGGGCTCTCTATTCTGTTCCATTGGTCTATATGTCTGTTTTTGTGCCAGTACCATACTGTCTTGATGATGACAGCTTTGTAATAGAGCTTGAAGTCTGGAATTGTGATACCACCGACTTTGGCTTTCTTTTTCAATATTCCTTTGGCTATTCGAGGTCTTTTCTGGTTCCATATAAATTTTAGGATTATTTGTTCTATTTCTTTAAAAAAAATGGATGGGATTTTGATAGGGATTGCATTAAATGTGTAGATTGCTTTAGGTAAAATAGACATTTTCACAATATTTGTTCTTCCAATCCATGAGCATGGAATATTTTTCCATTTCTTTGTGTCTTCCTCAATTTCTTTCATGAGTACTTTATAGTTGTCTGAGTATAGATTCTTTGCCTCTTTGGTTAGATTTATTCCTAGGTATCTTATGGTTTTGGGTACGATTGTAAATGGGACTGACTCCTCAATTTCTCTTTCTTCTGTTTTGTTGTTAGTGTAAAGAAATGCGACTGATTTCTGTGCATTGACTTTATATCCTGACACTTTACTGAATTCCTGTATAAGTTCTAGCAGTTTTGGAGTGGAGCCTTTTGGGTTTTCCACATATAGTATCATATCATCTGCAAAGAGTGATAGTTTGACTTCTTCTTTGCCGATTTGGATGCCTTTAATTTCTTTTTGTTGTCTGATTGCTGAGGCTAGGACTTCTAGTACTATGTTGAACAGCAGTGGTGATAACGGACATCCCTGCCGTGTTCCTGACCTTAGCGGAAAAGCTTTCAGTTTTTCTCCATTGAGAATGATATTTGCGGTGGGTTTTTCATAGATGGCTTTGATAATATTGAGGTATGTGCCTTCTATCCCTACACTTTGAAGAGTTTTAATCAGGAAGGGATGCTGCACTTTGTCAAATGCTTTTTCAGCATCTATTGAGAGTATCATATGGTTCTTACTCTTTCTTTTATTAATGTATTGTATCACATTGATGGATTTGCGGATGTTGAACCAACCTTGCAGCCCTGGAATAAATCCCACTTGGTCGTGGTGAATAATCCTTTTAATGTACTGTTGGATCCTATTGGCCAGTATTTTGGTGAGAATTTTCGCATCTGTGTTCATCAAGGATATTGGTCTGTAATTCTCTTTTTTGGTGGGATCCTTGTCTGGTTTTGGGATCAAGGTGATGCTGGCCTCATAGAATGAGTTTGGAAGTTTTCCTTCCATTTCTATTTTTTGGAACAGTTTCAGGAGAATAGGAATTAATTCTTCTTTAAATGTTTGGTAGAATTCCCCTGGGAAGCCGTCTGGTCCTGGACTTTTGTTTGTTTGGAGATTTTTGATGACTGTTTCAATCTCCTTACTGGTTATGGGTCTGTTCAGGTTATCTATTTCTTCCTGGTTCAGTTGTGGTAGTTTATACATCTCTAGAAATGTATCCATTTCTTCCAGGTTGTCAAATTTGTTGCCATAGAGTTGCTCGTAGTATGTTCTTATAATTGTTTGTATTTCTTTGGTGTTGGTTGTGATCTCTCCTCTTTCATTCATGATTTTATTTATTTGCGTCCTTTCTCTTTTCTTTTTGATAAGTCTGGCCAGGGGCTTATCAATCTTATTAATTCTTTCAAAGAACCAGCTCCTAGTTTTGTTGATTTGTTCTATTGTTTTTTTAGTTTCTATTTCATTGATTTCTGCTCTGATCTTTATGATTTCTCTTCTCCTGCTGGGTTTAGGCTTTCTTTGTTGTTCTCTCTCCAGCTCCTTTAGGTGTAGGGTTAGGTTGTGTATTTGAGACCTTTCTTGTTTCTTGAGAAAGGCTTGCACTGCTATATATTTTCCTCTCAGGACTGCCTTTGTTGTGTCCCACAGATTTTGAACTGTTGTGTTTTCATTATCATTTGTTTCCATGAATTTTTTCAATTCTTCTTTAATTTCCTGGTTGACCCATTCATTTTTTAGAAGGATGCTGTTTAGTCTCCATGTATTTGCGTTCTTTCCAAATTTCCTCTTGTGATTGAGTTCGAGCTTCAGAGCATTGTGGTCTGAAAATATGCAGGGAATGATCTCGATCTTTTGGTACCGATTGAGACCTGATTTATGACCCAGGATGTGGTCTATTCTGGAGAATGTTCCATGTGCACTAGAGAAGAATGTATATTCTGTTGCTTTGGGATGGAATGTTCTGAATAGATCTGTGATGTCCATCTGGTCCAGTGTGTCATTTAAGGCCTTTATTTCCTTGTTGATCTTTTGCTTAGATGATCTGTCCATTTCAGTGAGGGGAGTGTTAAAGTCCCCTGCTATTATTGTATTACTGTTGATGTATTTCTTTGATTTTGTTATTAATTGGTTTATATAGTTGGCTGCTCCCATGTTAGGGGCATAGATATTTAAGATTGTTAGATCTTCTTGTTGGACAGACCCTTTGAGTATGATATAGTGTCCTTCCTCATCTCTTATTATAGTCTTTGGCTTAAAATCTAATTGATCTGATATAAGGATTGCCACCCCAGCTTTCTTCTGATGTCCATTAGCATGGTACATTGTTTTCCACCCCCTCACTTTAAATCTGGAGGTGTCTTCGGGTCTAAAATGTGTTTCTTGTAGGCAGCATATGGATGGGTTTTGTTTTTTTATCCATTCTGATACCCTGTGTCTTTTGATTGGGGCATTGAGCCCATTAACATTCAGGGTAACTATTGAGAGATATGAATTTAGTGCCATTGTATTGCCTGTAAGATGATTGTTACTGTATATTGTTTCTGTTTCTTTCTGATCTACTACTTTTAGGGTCTCTCTTTGCTTAGAGGACCCCTTTCAATATTTCCTGTAGAGCTGGTTTGGTGTTTGCAAATTCTTTCAGCTTTTGTTTGTCCTGGAAGCTCTTTATCTCTCCTTCTATTTTCAATGATAGCCTAGCCGGATATAGTATTCTTGGCTGCATGTTTTTCTCGTTTAGTGCTCTGAATATATCATGCCAGTTCTTTCTGGCCTGCCAGGTCTCTGTGGATAGGTCCGCTGCCAATCTAATGTTTTTACCCTTGTATGTTACAGACTTCTTTTCCCGGGCTGCTTTCAGGATTTTCTCTTTGTCGCTAAGACTTGTAAATTTTACTATCAGATGACGAGGTGTGGACCTATTTTTATTGATTTTGAGGGGCGTTCTTAGCATCTCCTGGATTTTGATGTTTGTTCCCTTTGCCATATTAGGGAAATTCTCTCCAATAATTGTCTCCAATATACCTTCTGCTCCCCTCTCTCTTTCTTCTTCTTCTGGAATCCCAATTATTCTAATGTTGTGTCGTCTTATGGTGTCACTTATCTCTCGAATCCTCTCCTCGTGTTCCAGTAGTTGTTTGTCTCTCTTTTGCTCAGCTTCTTTATTCTCTGTCATTTGGTCTTCTATGTCACTAATTCTTTCTTCTGCCTCATTTATCCTGGCAGTGAGAGCTTCCATTTTTGATTGCACCTCATGAATAGCTTTTTTGATTTCAACTTGGTTAGATTTTAGTTCTTTTATTTCTCCAGAAAGGGCTTTTATCTCTCCGGAGAGGGTTTCTCTAATATCTTCTATGCCTTTTTCGAGCCCGGCTAGAACCTTGAGAATTGTCATTCTGAACTCTAGATCTGTCATGCTACCTATGTCTGTATTGATTAGGTCTCCAGCCTTCGGTACGGCCTCTTGTTCTTTTTTTTGAGGTGAGTTTTTCCGCCTTGTCATTTTGTCCAGGTAGGATTTGCTTTCTCCTGCTGTGGAATTCCGCTGTTCTTGGTGACTGAAGTTGGTTTTGGATGGTTTCTTGTTGATCTTCTGGGGGAGGGGCCTGTTGTAGTGATTCTCAAGTGTCTTTGCCGCAGGCGGAATTGCACCGCCCTTGCCAGGGGCCAGGCTAAGTAATCCGCTCGGGTTCGCTTTCGGGAGCTTTTGTTCCCTGAGCGCTTTCCGTAGAGTTCCGGAGGACGGGAATGAAGATGGCGGCCTCCCAATCTCTCGGCCCGGAGGAGCCGAGAGCTTGGGGTTCCGCTCCTCAGTGCGCTCTCAGAGCAAAGCGCCCAATAGCCCCGCCTCCCTGGCTTGCGGTCGCGCCTCGAGGAAAGCAGTCAATTGTTGGAGCTGGAGAAAAGCGCCGGGTCGCTTTTGTCTCCGTGGCCTCCGGCCGCGCTCCGAGCCCACCCAGCCTGCGACCGGCACAAGGTAACCCCGGGCTTAGAGCTCACTCCTCGGCTTTGTCGCTATAGCCGGCTTCCCCGCTCTAATACCTGCGAGCTCTGCGGCACTCAGACACCCCCAGTCCTTCTGTGACCCCGCGGATCCTGGGGTTATGCTGACCCCGCCTGGGTTTCCCCCCAGTTTAGCCTCTGGAGCGATGTCTCCCAGTGGAGCCGACTTTTAAAAGTCCCGATTTTGTGCTCCGTCGCTCCGCCGCTTGCCGGGTGCCGGCCCCTCCCCCCGGGGTCTATCTTCCCGTCGCTTTGGATTCACTTCTCCGCAGGTCCTACCTTTCAGAAAGTGATCGATTTTCTGTTTCTGGGATTGTTGCTCTTCTTCTCTTCGATTTCCCGTTGGATTTATAGGTGTTCACAATGGTTAGATAAGCTATCTAGCTGATCTCCTGCTACCCGATGTCGTCTCAGCCTGCTACTTCTCCGCCATCTTGACTCCTCCCCGGGCCCGGTGTTTTTTTAAAAGCTCAACGTGCTTGCCAGTTCCAGAATAGAAAGTGGGAAGGCTGAAATGACCCCTCATAGTTTCTCTGATTGTGTGGGTTACATAGATTACACTTCATCTCTGATGTCAGCCAGCTCTTCTCCCTCAGTTCTGCCACACCACAAACACTTCAGACTTCTCTTTTGTTCCTATTCGAAGCTTTTTTTGCTGCACTAAGGGAGAGCAGGTTACATAGATACCACTCCCAAGGGCTCTTCCTGTGAACTGACAACACCAAAAGCCGTTGTGACAGGCAGACTGTCCTCAAATGGCAGGATTACATCCTTGGGAAAAGGAGAAGATGAGAGCAGGTAGTCACCATTAAATATTTATTGAGTGCTTACTGTGTGCAAGGCACTGGGGATACAAAGAGGTATAAGTCATGGCTCTGCCCTTAAGGAGCTCACAATCTAGTTGGAGAAACAGAACATACATACATACATACATACATACATACATAGATCAGTAACAACACAGGTGGCCCGAACAGGGGCCAAGAGAACAGTACAGATAGTAGAAGCAGGGGTCACTAAAGGCTACGTGGGGAAAGGAGTGTTCCACTGAAAAGGCAGAACGTGAAGTGGCTTCAAGGAGAGGATCCTGGGTATAGGGACCAACAGTGAAAGCAAAGCTCAGGGCAGGAGCACACTGGGTGGGCCCAAGAAATGATGACTAGTGTGATGTGACTACAGTGGAAGGTTTGTGCAGGGGTGACTAAGAGAATGATAGCATCTTTGCAGGAAGGGAAGAGTTTGGTTTCCACTTGTTGCATTTTGAGGGGCCAGCAGGACTGATACATGACATTGTCTCTCCTGAGGTCAAAGAGTGGGAATAAGGTAGCTCTTAGACTGTTTTCCCATATCTTTAATATCATACATGTATCTTCCTTCTTTTCCTAATACCAACTGTTTCCTGGGTAGGTGTTTCACTGCCTGAACGAAATCCTAGATCTCTGTCATGGCTTTTGCTCGCTGGTCAGTCAGAACCTGGGCCCGCTGGATGAACGTGGGGCTGCCCAGCTGGGCATCCTGGTGAAGGTGAGTCTGCCTGGCTGTTGGCAGTATGCAGCCCTGTCCAGAGGGTGGAGGATGTTTTGCCAGTGGGGAATCACCATCTTTTCCTCTGAGTCAATAAAGCATTTCCCCCAATACATACATATACACAGAAATAACAAGATACAAAGATTAAAATGTTGGTATCAGTTCATTCTGAAGCAGCTAATTATGTGCCATCATCTCAGCGTTCAAAAATAGTTCAGCTGTGAATAGTTTCTTCAGCCCACAAACATGCACTGGCTTTGTTCTCACATTCTCCTATCCAACCTCCTTACTTCCTTGAACGAACTCTGCTTCACTGGGATTTTAGTTATCTAACAAAAAGCTGCCGGCTCTCCCCAGCCCCAGTATACAACAGAATATATTAATTTGAAAGCGGATGCTAACTTCCTACTGAGCATGGGAGTATACTTTCACAGAAAGTCATGCTATCTGTGGACTCTGTCCTAAGAAGACCTTTTAGGAGCTAAGAGAAGCAAGGCTGTGGGAAGGCCAGCTGGTGCTGTAGAATTTTGAGGAAGAGTTTTTCAAGGAGCTCCTCCGCTCCCACCTCACTCCACATGGACAGTTGGTGAGTCTGAGAGGAGTGACAGCCGGGTCCTTCTCCTTTGCAGGGCTTCAGCCGCCAGTCTTCACTGCTATTCAAGATTCTCTCCAGTGTTCGGAACCATCAGATCAACTCAGATTTGGCTCAACTACTCTTACGACTAGATTATAACAAATATTACACCCAGGCCGGTGGAACTCTGGGCAGGTACGAACAAGCCTTGGGGAAGTTCGTGGACTCTGTATGTGACTTTGTAACAATTTATAATTCCAGAGCTAAGAGACGGTAGCCACCGTCTTGTCCAAATGGCCTCATTTTATAAACAAGGAAACTAAGGCTGAGATAAAGGGCTGTGTCTGATCATCTTTATTTATATTAATGAAGCTTAACTTCTCGTAAAAGCCACCATCATAGTGAAATACTAAAACTGATGCTGAGATGGGTTTTTAGTTCTCAGCTGGGCAGGAAGAACGAACTGGGAAGTGGAGTGGCTGTGGCTGGTTCCCAGTTCTGACATTAACCAGCTCTGCAGCGCCAGGCACCCTGCCTCCCTGGCTTCTAGTCCCCAGCTTCCATGCATGGGAAAGGTGATCGCCCCTTCAAATTCTTGGCTTTTTAATCCAACATTCAGTGGAACCACCACCAAGATTCAGTGGTGGTTGGCTTTTCTCAGAGGTCTCTCCTATTTTTAAAAAGCGCTTTATTGTTCTCCTTTTTCTCTCTCAAATGTCCTCAAGCAGATTTTTCCTAAGTGATTTTAAGCAGAAGAGTCCAAGAAACAGTTTAGAAGATGACATTAGGTATATTACAGGCTGCCCTGATTACTCTTTCTTTGAAGAAAATCTTGGGAAAGCATATTTGATGAGGTTCTTTTTTTCTTTTATAGTTTCGGGATGTGAAAATAACTGGTTCACAAACCAGCAGTCTCTCACTGCGTTCCCACATCCGTGACAGAAAATTCAAAACATCCCACTCTCCAGCCACTCTGCAAATGCCTGCCGTCTACTGAGGGCCCTACCTTTCCTCCTAGAAGCTACTACTATTGAACATTTCATGGGTACAAATCCTTCCCATGTGGAACAATCTACCCTATCTTAAGGGAGTTCTTAACTCATCCACCATGGAGGACATGTGGTGCCAGCTCTCCCTCTGCTGACCTTGCAAGATCCATTACATGGAGAACATCTGTCAGACACGTCCATTTGTTGAGCACCTACTATGTGCCGAGGTACTGGTCAAGCTGCGAGAGACAGCAGTTAAGTAATAACTTCCAATTATTTCAGACTGGAAAAAGGGCAATTCTAGCTATTGACGACGTGTTTAATTATTCCTATTTTAACAAAGAAAAGGAGTCCTTAAGAAAAAGCCTGAGGTCAAATTTCTAGGTTCCAAATATTGAAAACTGCAAGTCTTATTATCCCCTCTTGGAAAAACCACAAGAGTTAAGTTTCCCCTAATCTGGCCCAACCATTACTGTAATTATTAATGTTCATATTGGTGTGAACAAAAATAAATGTTTATTGAACAACTCCCTCTATAATGAGAAACAGAATGCAGCATTCCAGCCTCAGTTTATAGCCAGTGATTCTGGTCCTTTTTTACCACATACTGTATCCTATTTCCTACACTTGTGTGCTGAAGGTTACCCTTTCCACTACTGTCTGTGGAGAAGTTAGCAAACTCTGGCCCACCACCTGTTTTTGTAAATGAAATTTTATTGGAACCCAGCCACACTCATTTACCTGTTGTCTGTGATTGCTTTCATGCTGTCATGGCAAAGGTTTTGTGACACGTCAAATGGCCCAGAAGGCCTAAAATATTTGCTAACTGGCAGGGAAAACTTTTTAACTCCTGCTTCAGAGAATGACAGGACATCAACAGGGATGCTGCTTAGGGGTAGGGAAGGAATAGCTTCTAGGAACCATAACAGCAATAAGTTAAAAATTGGACCTCTGGCCAGAGCTGCTAACATTTCCAAGTGTTGTCCCTGTGTTTCTCGTGTTTATCCTTGCAGAAAGTCATCCCATCAGGCTTATAGTCACTGCCCTTTCACAGCAATTGGTGCTTTTTCCTTTTTAGTTCTCAGAGTACAGTACCCACAGGTCAGCTGTGAGTGAGCTCAGCTCTAAGATGATTTTTTTTTAATTAACAGGAGATGCCCAATTCTATTTAACTTTGCTTCATCTATTGATTTGGGCCTACTGTAAAATCAGGTTTTTGAAGTCAAATTTTAGCCCAGGATAACCTTTTGACAAAGATGCCACAGAAAATTTTAAAAATTTCACTTATTTACCTTGGCTAGCTGTCCTCCTACTATGAACAAGCCTATTGAAAACCGCAGAAGGTACTAGGTTTGTCTTGCTTTTTGTTCTGCAATTAAGTTCAAGAAATGGATGAAGAAATCCCAGTTACTACAACCAAAGAGATTCAACATTTATTTTATCATAAAAGTCCAGCAAATAAAACTATATACAAGATCCATGCAAAGAATCCAGTTACACACAAGACACATTTAAAACATGGTTAAAACACAATCTCCACAACATCAGGAATAAAATCAATGAGACGAAGTATCCTTAGTGAGAAACATAATCGTGTTTATATTTTGGATGCTGCTTGAATCCAATTCTCTCCCCAACAATGAGGCACTGGATCACCCACTCCTGCGACACCACAGGCAGCTGCAATGCTTCCGCACACTTCAGCACCGAGGCCGGGCATGAGGGATCCGTCACCACCACGTCAAATACCCCTAATGCAATATCTGCAGGAAGCAGGGGAAGGTGAGGGAAGAGAGGAGACTGGATTTAGCCTTCCGTGGAAAAAGACGTGTTTCCTAGCCAGTGCATAGCACTGCGCCCAAACTCAAGCTTTTCACGTCAGTGTTACTAATCACAACCAAAAGTGAAAAGTCACCATCATTAGATGCTAACCTTATAGGCATGTTTATCAATACACCACTGGACAGCAGCAGAAGCATCAACAACCCAGGGCCTCATTCCTAGTGGCTCACCTCTTGAGGGTGGTACCTTTCCTCTCTCAGAAACGTGGGTAAGGTCAGCCAGTCAGACCACAAGGCCGAGCACCCGCGGGTCTGAGGCCCTCCTTAGAGCAGTACCACCACACACACTCTGCAGGGACGCACCTTTGTTATGGGCACTTGAATGGTGCTGCTTCACGGAGGCTGCCCCCCCAGTCATGAGGATCTCAGACCAGAGCTCCAGGAAGTTCTGCTGTTGGTCTGACACCAAGAGTACCTTCAGATTGTGGAAAGGGTTTTCGCGGGGTTGCCTATGAAGGAGTCAGAGACACAGCATCTTGGAACTGGAAAAGACCTTAGCATGACAGATTACTTCCAACAGGAGCCCTTCTGCCATGGGACTTGGGCCCATGTGAATGCTTCCCAAAGTCCTGCATTAGGACACCACTCCCCTTCTCTCCTGTGAATCATGTATTTTCTGTAATCCTGGCATTCTAATTCAGCCCTTCTGCTGTCCAGATCCATCCTGGGGCTGAGAATAAAATGCCTTGCTTAAAACTTAGTCCCCTAACCTTAGAGGTCTAGAATACTGAACCTACATGGATCCTCACACATTTTCAAAAGGTCCTTAACCAGGATACATCAGGAACATAATTAGATGAACTGATGAAAAGAACTCACTGAAATTCTCTAATTTATTCTATGACAATTATAGTTTCTACAAATACACTCTCACCTAGATTCTCCCCCCTCCAAAAGCTTGCTGTCTTCCTGCCTACCATCCTAGATGGGCTCTCAAATACTCACCAATCCAGAATTCTTTGTTCCTCAAGGCTGTACCCAGCAGGCAGCAAATAATTACGGTAATTCTGGAGCTGGTTGGCATGGCAACTATCATGGACCCAGACATGAGACACACAAGGAATCCCACTGGCAAGGCACAGGAAATACTTCCGGGTTCGACAGTGCTGATCCGCAATTAGGAGACACTGATAGGCTGTGTTACACTGGAAGAAAAGGAACAGAACCAATAGGTCTGGTGACTTCTACAGAAAGCCCCAGAACAGCAGCCCTGAGTTGCTGAGAACAGATCTGAACACTTCCAAATACTACCCAAAATGGGGTTGAGCCTATCCTTCTGCCCAACACTTCCTTTCTCAATGAAAGGCCCAAGGCATTGCCCTAGGTACTCTCTCTGCCTCACCTGCAGGTTTTTCTGGGGGCTTAAACCCTCAAGGGACAACACAAGCCCAGGTATTCAATCTTCCAGGCTGAGAATCAGCAACACTATAATGGGGATTTCTATTAAACACAAGTTTTAATCTGCTTTTGTCCCAGAAACAGAACCACAGCCTTTAACAAATAAGGGTTCCAACTTCTCTTCCTTACATAAAAGTAAAAATTCTATTTCATGCAAAACTTGTAGCAGTTTCCCAGTTCCTGAACTGTGGAAAGGGTTTTCGTGGGGTTGCCTATGAAACCCATCCCCTCCCTCTCAGGTTCTTCTCATCGCTGACCCACTCGGGAAGCTACACAAAGAAACTCCTCACCTGGGCTTCATTGAAGTCTTCAAGGATATAGCCAGCTCCTGCTCGAAGCTGGGATTCTGTATACTGCTTGTTGAAAGGAGGAATTTCTAAAAATTCTATTTAAAAAAACAGAAAACAAAAAACAACCAAGATCATAATTACTAGTTGGTTTCTTATTCGCTACTTTAAGACTGCTTCTTACTGCCTCCTTTCACACTCCCCCCACTATCTGTATAGCACTGTATCCCAAAGACGGATCAAGGGCTTTCCCATGGGTCAGAAAGAGCTCTGTCATGAGGACTACAAAATGCTGCCAAAAGAAGGGACAAGAGCGGAAGGGGTAGGGAAGATGGGAAATGGGGTAGGTCCTGGACCTAAAAACATCAAAGGTTTGTGTACTGAGTCATGGGACTGTTAATAAGGATGGACACACAACCAGTTCCCATGGTGGGTACTCCAATATGAGTAACCCTTACCATCAGGAAGCTGTCCTTTATGCCTACCCTCAATCTCTCCTGCAAACTAAGCCCATTTCCTCTAATTCTGCCTGCTTGTGGAGATAAAGAATAGCTGATTCACACTTTTTCTAACAAAGCCTTCAAATTCCCCCTTCATCAGCAGTTTTACCCCCTATACACTAAAACTGTGATGAACCAGAAGGCTCAAAGAAAGTAGGGTTTCTAAAATGTAACTGATTAAGTGAAGTCTAGCCAGAAAAATCCTATTTCAACCTTTTTATTGAAAACTATCTACCTTTGATGATCTTGAAGTACCTCAGGACACTGAACATCAATGACTGCATTACAGTCTTGAGGGTGAAGTAGAAGTTATGAGAGATGAGGCTGAAGCTGTAATGACCCTAGGCAATTAGAAACTGCTTCTTTTGACCAAATATCTGCTCCTCTCATATATAAATAACACATTAAAAAAAAGAAAAGAAAAAAGCAAGACATTAGAGATTTTAGTTAAGATTTTTGAGAAATTAAGTTCTAATGAACTTATCACAAATAAAAAACCCAACCAAATTCATTAAGAGTTCAGAGCCAGGACCACTTCCCATCCCCCTCATGCCCAGTGGTAAACGCTGGCAAAGCAGACCCCTTGAGGCCAGCCCTGTGCTGCCCTCCCTGCCTGCTGGAGCTGCCCAGAGTGCTGGTGCCCCACAGTCAGGATTCTACACCTCCGGGAAGGTCTGACTGGCTGGCTCATTCACCTTCATTGCTCTTTTCTTGACTAAGCATTCTCCATGTTCCTCTTAAAATGAGAGCTCAAACTGGAAACTCTAAATGGTTGTAAACAACTCAGAATATAGCAGAACTATTTCTCAGGCTTGTCACTGCATCCTGTTGATCTATCTCAATACACCTCGTCACAATTTTTAGTACCTACACTCTACTGCTGAGTCACAATTTTTAGTACCTACACTCTACTGCTGAGTCACTGCCAAGGCCTTGTGTGGTCCTTTCTTCCCAAGGCTTCAGTTACGTCTGCTTAATCCAGGTCTGTTTCTAGTCCTGACCTCTTTGGTTTTAATCACCAATTATGTTTCCTTGCATCTTGTGTAATCAAACATTATCCCACCTAGGTAGCAGTAGTCTACTCCTCTACTTTTTTTCATTTTGGATTTAATTTTCTTTATTTGTGACTTATGAGTGGCCCTGCCCCACCAGAGGCTAAAATGAACAGGTTTTTAATTCCATCATCTAAAGGATGAAGGTACTAAATGAATCCAACTCTAGAGTCAAATCCCCATGGCTGATGGGTCACTGATAGTATGCCTCCCAACAAAACCAAGTGCCATATTCTTAATTCATGAATAAATAGGTCTCATTAAATGAATTCAAATTATTTTATGAGCTCCTTATCTAAAGTAGCATCTAAGAGATTCCCATTTATCTACAAGTCATACCACATGGTTTCTTTAAAACTTAATATTCTGTTAGAAGACTGTTTTAGTACAAGTGTCTTTAGGCTTCTTGAGATTGAGGGACCTTCAACATACTAAAAATATCAAGGACTTTGGTACTTTGGGGCAATAATCCAACAATAAAGGAGCAACATAAAACAGACGTGTTCACTATAACCACATTTTCCACAAGAAACCTGGAAATCGGGACACATGGGTGGCTCAGTCAGTTAAGCGTCTGCCTTGGGCTCAGGTCATGATCCCAGGGTCCTGGGATCAAGCCCTGCATCAGGCTCCATGCTTAGCCCTGCCTCTCCCTCTGCCTGCTGATCCCCCTGCTTGTGCACTCTGTCAAATAAATAAATAAAATCTTAAAAAAAAAAAAAAGAAGAAGAAGAAGAAGAAGAAGTAGAAACCTGGAAATATCTCTAAAAAAAAGTCCAGTTCCCTCCTCATTTAGACAAGGCCTACCTCCCTTCACGTTTAGTTAGAAGGTTGGGATTAAAAACATTTCATGTATCAGCAATGGAGGGAATTCTTCTAGGCTGGGTTTATTAATCTTACACATGGTCACAGACGTTTAAGGAACTGGACAGTCTGCATCTCATACCAAAGCTGGCTTTCTTGACCATGCTGTACCAACCCACAAATAAAATATCTACAGAACTGCCAAGTCCTGGGTCTAGGGAACGGCTAGGAGTGTGCTGGAGAATAAGGAAGGTTCAGAGTCTAACAATTCTGCAAAAGCAAAAGAAAACAAGACCACACACACTGTTTTGATCCCACAACACATTTCACACAATCCCCAAGGGACTCATTATGATCAATGTAAAACTACACTCTTGGCTAGGAAAACAGACACCTTATCTCCTTGCCTATAGGTAGGACCTATACCTATCTCAATTCTGACAAAAAAGGCTTGGTGCACAACCCTGAAACCCCGCACATGCCACCTGCTCCCGCACGCTAGAGACACTCTGCTGATGACTCCGTTTATGCACCTTCCAAACAGCATAAACCCTAACTGCAACTCCCTGACCACCTGTAAAGATCTGCGTCCCTGTAAAGATCTCCACATGGCTACGGTGGGTGAGATATAGTTTTGGTTAGTTAGCAGAGAGTCATCCACGCACCTGACATGCCAACCATCACAGATCTGCAGTGCTGCTCTTTTACGATAACCATGTTCCCTAATGTGATCCCCTCTTGCGAGATTCAACTCTAACCTGCAGAACATCATCCCACCTGGATGCTGCTGAGTCACTTACAGTGTATACATTTTTATCTGTCCATTTTGTCTCCTAGATCACACTTTTCAGACAGCTGAAACAATTTTTTAACTCTCCCCACCGCAGCCTTCACTCAAACCCTATGTAACAGACAACGCAGAAATGCATATACAGATGAGGTTTAAGGTTGAAGAGAGGTACAAGAGCTGCAAAGGCTTAGAAGCTGCTTCTCTGTAATCACCCAGGGGCTGTGGGAACCCTACATTCTCAGTCTTACACTCAGACCTCAAGAGACTGAACTTTGGCCCTCACGTGGGTCTTCTCTAGCAGTTGCCCCTAGCACACAGATAGATGGGAAAGTAGCAAGGCATTCAGAAACTTGACGGATCCGGATGACTATAGTAGGATAAAACGAACAGGGGTTCTAGTCCCAACTCTACCATTACTGCAGACAAAAAGCGATTATTTAACCTCTCCAAGCTGGTTTCCTCATCTGTAAAGCAGACGGTAAGATCTATCTCCCATCTGGCTCACAGCGTTGTTTTGAGGAGCCACCAAAAGGAATTCTGTGGAAACAGTCTATAAATCAAAAGGCAGGGCTCATTAATTTTCCCTGACCAAGATCCGAGATGCCACCTGGACTGCCACCTTTGTAGGCTCATAAAGTGAACAGAAAGGAAGAAAGTACCCAAGTGTCAGAGCCCCCAGAGCTTCCTATGGACTTACCCTCCTCTTCCTCACTGCTTCCTGCAGGACCGTCTGGCAGTTTGGAGCGACTGGCCAACTTGTCACTGGTTGTGGCCATGGTGAGAAGAAAAGCATAGCCCAAAAACAAGGTCTTGTTGAGGGGCAAGGGCCCTCTCTGCTCTTCCAGGGCAGAGGGTTCACCCATGTTGTCTCCACTCTCACAGGGGCTCACAAATTCTCCTGCCCCCACCGCACCTGGAAAGGACAGAGCGCAGTTACTAGAAGGCTACAGACCACTGCCTGGGCACGACAGGATGGGCTGGGAAGGTCCTGACCAACTTTTTTGAGCTATATGGTCAATAACGTAGGACCCAATTTACAGTGCAGAGAAATGTGATATATTTAAATTTTACAGTCATGATGATGTATACATTATTTTCATAGATTAAAATCAACTAGTATTGTTTTTATATAGCCAAACCAAATACTTCCGAGATCATTTGAAGAAGGTGGTGGTTCTAATACAAACAAAGCTTAGGTAGGAATGAAAAATTATTTGGAAATCTTCAGCCCACTTTCTTTGCCCAGTGCTCAGAATCCCCCAAGATATGTGTTATCTTGAAACAGCCCTTAAAAACAGACAACAATAAGCCCACCTTTTTTATTACCAAGAAACGTCCCTGGCAGATAGTTCATCCTATGCCTGACCCTCACCAGAACGGTGCACAGAATACTTGGTAAGAAAGTGTTCTTACACGTTGATGGAGCGCCATCAAACCAGCCTGCTTCAATTGTCCCAGTTTCCAACCCCTGGTGGTAGGTAAGTGAACCAGCCAGCCCAGGACTCCCAGAACACCCATGCTAGGAGTGCCCCAATAAGTCCACAGAAAGAAAACAAATACCTGATTTGGAGAAGCGGAATCATAGCCTCATTAGGAGGCTAAGATGACAGACAGGTCATGCCTCCCTAAAACAAAACCAGCAGGAGAAGCACAGTCTGATGCAGTATGTATAAGCTTTGACTTCAAAATCGAACTGCCTGAGTGTGACTTCTGGATGACTCGGTCACCTTGGCAAAGTCAGCCCACTCTCCTGTGCCACAGATTCTTCAACTGGAACAGGAATTCTAACATCTATACCTCATAGGGATTATCTGAGGTCTTATGTGTAAAGCAGTTAGTTCCATGCCTCACATAACCTGAACACAACAGGAGTGTGAGATATATATGGAGATGACACAACCCCAAAACACAGGAAACAAAAGCAGTTCTAGTGCCAGGACAATGGACATGTAACAATCAATGAAGTCCTTCAGTTTGCTGGACTGAGAGGGCTCCCTCAGGGCAGAGAGGAGGACTTTATCCCTGTGTCTCTAGAACCCCAATGGATATGAAAGGATCATAGTAGAGACTATAAAACAAAGACAGATAAAGATAGATAAATTCTGTTAATATGAAGCATGAGGGACTGGAAAGCAGTTGTTTGGGAACAGTACGAGGACGGGAGATGCAGAGTGAGGTACTAGCTTTCAAGAGGAAGTCTGGGAGAGCCAGAGGACCCTGAGTGCAAGGGAGGGGGAAGCAGAGCTTCCTGAGGTAGAAGATGGTGCCAGGTAAAGAAGATATGTAAGACCAGTTTCACCTATTTTGAATCTGCTTAAAATTCAGTACTTCTTTCCCTCTCTTAGAACCTACACGGAAGTCAATGAACGTTTCCAACCAAGATTTCATGTCCTATCTACCTCTACTGGACTCTGCTGGGAGATGCATAAAGGTGGATGCAGTAAGCGGAGTACTACCTGGGGCTTGTACGGGACCCCATCTTTGTAGCCAGGACAGAGGAGCCACCGCCACTTCTCAGGCTCCATCTCTCCGGCAGCTAGCCCTGCATTCCATAGTGGTCTGAGGGATAATGAGGCAAAAGGGAGCACTCACCAGGTTTCACAGTGGCAGACTTCCGGCCTCGCTTGGCAGGGGACCGTTCCTCTTCAGAGGTGATTAGTTTTCTTTTGCCTGAGGGAACTCCCGAGGAGGCACGAGGGCTTTCTGTGGTCTTGCGGGTAGGGGTTGTGCTGCTGCTGCTGGAGGCAGCGGGGGTGGCCGGGGAACTGATGTTGCTGCGCCGTTTCCGCTTCCCTTCCACCAAATTGTCTAGAATAGGGTAAGCCAAAGGTTGGTCAACTCCATGAGACCATGAGGCCCTGGACTCCATGAAGCTGGGCAGGGCCTGAGTTAGAGATCACACACCCTTTCCTCCACCTCCCAGGCAGCACAAAACCTCTCTTCAAGCCATCACCCTTTCTTTCTCAGTCTCAGTCATGACTGAAGTGTGCCTGGCCCCCTGCAAAAAACTGGGGAGGTCAGAAGAATCTGAGGACTTACTGTCTGGTCCTGGGAAGGAAACAGAGATAGGCAATGGCTCCAGAAAACAGCAGCTCATCAGTATCTCATACACCACAGGAGTACTAAGATTTAGGGAGGCATGCTTACTGCTCTAGAATTCACTCCTCCTAACACAAACAGAGCAGGGCCTGGGGGCAGTTTTTCAGGAAGCAAAGGTCTTACCCAAGCTGATATCTGCTGCCTTGGTGAGGGGGGTTACTGCCTCGTATGGACCAAGGCCATACTGCTCCCTCAGTCTGTTTCCTTGCTCCAAGGACAGGATGACAGCCATTCGCTTGTACCACTTCCTTTGGCCTTCTTTTTCAATGCTGTAGTACAATTCTCCAGATTCCTTCCTGTGCCCTTTCACCACCCCTGAGTGGGAACAACAGAAGAGCGGCCTGCTGTTGTTTTAGGTTGCTTGGCACCGACTCACCATGGCTCTGCACAGCAGGCTTGGGGCAGGGCATTAAAAGGTACAATAGGGGGCTGAAGCCAGTACTTAAAGAAATTCCAGTGGTCAATCCCAGACATCACCACCACTTAGGAAGGAATGTAGCTACTACCCTGGGGTTGGGACATGGAAAGGTTCTTAACAGAAGGAACTCTTCAGTTATAAAATAACTTCCTAAAGCCAGCCTTCGAGTTGTTAGTAGTTCAATTATTTTTTGAAGTGAGACAACATGTGGTTTCTTAACAATCCCATTATAACTTACTAAACCTTTCCTTCTTGGCGTCTCTGGAGGCTGAGTGATAATTCTTGAGTTAAGCTGTAGGTGAAAGATGACATCACACTAAAAGAGAACATGTGTCTGTGTGGCTAAATCAAAACAGAGATACAGAGCAAAGAAAGGAAAAAATAAATAAATTCTGCCTCTCCTGCCTAATTTTCCCTCTTATCTATTTCTTGCTCTGATTCAGAACCTAAAAATAAGGCCTCTCGGTTAGAAGGAACACAATGTGAAATATAAAAGGGATCAGGGCTAGAATTCAGGAGACCTAGACCTAGGTCTAATTCTGCCACCACCAAGCAGTGTGGTCTTGGGTAAAACCCATTCTGAAACCTATGAAAAGTTCCCTCTACCTATCAAACAATTTACACACACATGTGCAATATATATGTGTATACACACACACACACAAAACACATATATGAGGTAAAAACAATGCATTATATTATCATGAACACCTTTTAAAAGGTTTGTTTGTTTTCCCCCATTAGCCTGTGCTTGAAAGAAGGGCTAAAAGAAACCCAGAGCATGTGCCACCAAGGAAAGAAATACAGACATGAAAGCAAGCCTTGGTTCTCTATCTATGCCACACAATCACTCCCTTTCCCCTTGCTTAAACCTCTATCAGGAAATTAAATCACAAAGACCCTCTTGAAAAGGACAAAGAAGCCCAAAGCAAAAATAAACTTCATACTGATGAACTTATTAAAACTAAAGGTGGCTAACATTGACATTAGTAAACAGTCTCAATAAATGAGACACAGCCTCCCCCCAACTCCGATGCCATAATTCACCCTGGATACAGACCATCTGTCTTAAGAGGACCTCTAAGATAAACTTTACATCTGAAAAAGAAGAATGAATATATTTGATACAAACTACATAAGCTACAGACCATAAAAGACCTAAATCCACGTGCTACTAACTGAAGCCACATAGAGCTGTTATTCAGAGCTAAGAGGTTAAGTTTAACAACGAAATAAAGGGGAAACAACTACTCAGGAGTCTACATCACAGGAAGGTGTGAAGATACTTTAACAGAGGCACTGTTGCCCATTATATCCCAATCCACGTTCCAAACAATCTCCAGAAACGGTATTTTTAAATGACAAAACTCAACACAAACACTTACGTCCAAATTAGCTCACAGAAAAGAGGCAATATATTCAAAGAACTGGCACACGGAACAGTCATAACAAATACAAATCTCTCACCATCATGATTATAGGGAACTGGCTACTATAAGAAAAAAAAAAAAGTACCATTTTTCAAACTAGACAGTAAATGGTCGGTAGGTATGCAGGCACAAAAACACAGTACAAACAACTTCTTCCTAAGTAAAAATATCTCAATGTATCTGCCACTCACCTACTAGATTCCCAGCAAGGCAGGTACTATATGTAAGTCTCAGCGGTGAAAAGGAAAAACACTAACTTTACAGTGGACAAAACTGGCAAACACTTTAACCAAGGGATGAGGACTAACAAGACCAGTGATGTCCTGTGGATGTCATGGCCTCTCTACCTCCTGTGATGTCACAAGAAGTGCACTTCACCTTCCCAGCATTCTTTTCAAAACCCTTACCACTCTGATCTAATCAAATAAAACATGAGAAGACCCAAACTGAGTGATACTCTACAATATATTTAACCCCCCCAAACTGTCAAGGTCAAGAAAAAGAAGAAAAGATTCAGAAACTGTCACAGATCAAAGGAGATCAAAGGACACATGAAGGCTAATGGACTGGATCCTAGAACAGAAAAAGAACACATAAAAGCTCATGAAATCCAGATAAGGTCTGGAATTTAGTTAGTAAGGAGTTAGGCTGGTTTCTTAGTTGTGACAAATGTACCATGCTAATGGAAGATGTTAACAACAGGGAAAGCTGGGAAGCTGGCTGAGGAGTGGACAGCAACTCCCTACGCTATCCCAGTATTCTGTACTTGGCACAGTACTCTGTATTTCCTGTAAATATAATATTATACCAAAGTAAGTTCATTCAAAAATAAGCAACAAAGGGAACCAAAAAAGGCAGTGTGAAAGTAACCAGTGTAATAGGAATGGAACTGCCAGCTTTGGAGACCCCCGCAGAGCAATTAGGCTGGAGCGAGGGCTCTTGGTAGTAACTGACCGGAGAGAAGACTGGCCCCGGCACAGCAAATCTCTTACAGACTCCACCCCTTTATTACCTGCACTGAAATACTCATCCTCGGAGAGGGCTGTCACTTCTGTATCCAGTGGAATGGGGTCACACAGCAGAATGTCTTTGCCCAAAACGTCACACTCGTATCCATCATCAAAGAGCAATTTATACTTCCCAGCTCCAACATCACGAGTGATTTTCCCAGAGTAAAAATAGCCATTTGACGACCACTTGGCTACAACACGGAGCCCTACAAAGCTATTCCCTGGGGAGGAGGCATCCAAACCATCAGAAGGACCAGCAGCAGCTTGGAAAGGAATCTCTGGAGAGTCACTTCGACGCAAAGCACCAGCACCCACGTCTGCCCGCCTGGTGGAGTCCGGCACTCGGGGCACAATACGAGTGAAGGATTTATCCTCCGGTGACATGCTGGGTGAAATGTCCTCTATGCCCAAGGGGCCAGGAACAGCTGCTTCTCTAAAGAGAGATAAGAGATAGGAGGCAGCAGTAAGAATTAAGAAAAGTACTTATCTACCAGGTTTCCCGCTCCTTTGTCAGCCCGTTCTTGGAGGACCCGGCACAGGCATAAGCCTGGTTTCTCGGTAGTCTCTCTGATCCCTGCCCACTCCCCAGTCAGTGCGGACCCCTCATGTCCCTCCTGACACCCCACATACTCTCTACTCCCCTCTCTTCTCTCTACTCCCTTTTTTTCTGAACAAGTCATAGACTAAGCGTTATCTCACACTACCCGGGTACCTGGTTCCAGTGGTCCGAGAAGGCGGGCGGCCCCTTCGCCCGCGCCCACGAGGCGTGACTGGAGCCTTCCCTCCCTGTCTGATGCCAAGGCCTGCATCACCATCCTCCTCACACACTGGCGCCCCTGTCTGACTGACCCCTTTTCTAGGACTAGAGAATGAAGACAGGTTAGTCTGACAGCACCTGCGACTGGGTCCTTTCTTCACAAACTCTCCCCACGGCCCTTAAACTACATGCCAAGCCAACATGTGCTAGCCCTCCAGGGCAGCAGGAAGCCGGTCTGAACACCCACCACCAAAACTATCAGCCAGGGAGTGGGAGTGTTGGATAATAAGGAAAGGACATCCTCCTCTGCACAAGTCTATTCCCTCCTGACAAAGCCTCCTACTGCTGCCCTCAAAAACAGCACACCCATTTCCGCCCTGCCTTCTCTTCTACTTCAGGCTCTAGACACCTGCAGAGGATAACAAGAAGCTAGGAATGTGTCAAGTTGGGGTTACTACCCTGAACTTTTTGTATTCCCAACCGAAACACTTGTAGGCTACATAAAATGGGGATGGCAGCAGCATATGCCAGCACTCCCAAAGTCCCCTCACCTGTTTTCCTACATTTTCTTAGAAGTCTAGCTCCCACAGAGCTCCACCCTACCTCCCATGCAAAACCAAATAGGAGAGGAACAAAAGGGGAAGAAGAGGATTTGAATTATCCTAGTTGGAGGATTGGGGGGGTGGTTCCCATGACTCCCCTTTTCCTGTGATATTAAAATGTCAGCAACCCTGCCCCTGCTGTAGCTCTCTCTCTGGAGACCCTGTCTGCACCTCAGTTTTCCTGGGCCTCCTCGGGAGCTGGGCAAGGCAAAATCTGCGGGTTCTGTCCCGCTGGTTTTCCCTTTGAGTGGTCCGGCTCCTCTCCCTGAGCTGCCACTGCTGTGCATGGCTGACAGACTTGTCCCACTTGACGTGCGGTGTAAGCTGGACGCCTTGGAGGAAAAGGAGCTGATATCCCCCAGGTCACCTGAGGAGCCCCCAGTCTGTGAAGGGGAAACTTCGGTTTCACATTCCTGACACTCTACAATTGGCTCTTCAGTCTCCTGCAAGAAAGAAATGGATACAAAAGCTAAAAGAAGCCACAATGACATCATGCTAATGTGGAAGTTGAAAAACCCTAGAGATGGATAGAAATTTCAATTCAGAAAAGCAAAAATCAGGAGACTTTCTGGACTCATGGAGATGTTCTGTATCTTGTTCTGAGTAGTGGTTACGTACCATTAATCGTCAAAAGCCACTGAACTGAACATTTGAGACTTGAGCATTCTACGGGGATTATATTATAGCTCAATAATAAATAAATAAAGGTGGTACTGGATTGCAAAGAAAGAGACCTCTATTATAAGCTAGTAAGTTAAATTATCTTTTTACTCAACAAGTTCACAACTTTTGGCTACTAAGAACACAGTAAGGAGTCGAATCCAGACTACAGAGGCAATTTTTGTCTGGGAGAAGAGAGGTAAGAAGGAAGGAAAGTTAGACGAGGAAAACAAGGGGTTAGGGGCCCTTCTGGGTATTTGATCAGTAGTGGATAAAATTACATGTTTTTTGAAATTAGTTATATTACTTTTCCATAAATGATAAAGGAAACAGAAAACTAGGCAGAAACGGGCTAAGAATGGTGCTACTGTTTAGAAAAATGAAAACCAAAAAGGTAATAAAACGTATAAGGTTGCAGTATCATAGAAGACAGGAATGTCAAACTGACTATCTCACATGCTTACTTTGATGGAGTGGTAAATGGAGTTCAGTTTTAAGCAGCCTTTAGAGGCTAATTCCCAGGCTTCTGCTAAAAGGTTCTGGGACCAATCAGCAACATCCTCTCTGGGCACAGGACTGAAAATTACAGCCCAGGTGCTACATATTTGCCTTCCGGCTCTAGACTGTTCATGCACTATTATCCAAATCATCAAAGATAGGGAGACATGTAGACAGATTCTCCTCCAACTGAGTTTATTTATAGCCTCTCTGGGCATACAGTATGCAAAGCACACACATTTAAATAATGCTTAAGATAATTAAATGATTATCTTTGACCACTCCCTTCTTGAAAATCTCTCCCTTGGAATCTACAAAGTCACTTTTACTTTCATTCCACCTCTATGGCTACTTCTTTATGTGCTTGTTTTTAGGGTTCCTCTTTCTTGGTCTGATCCTTTAGAAACAGTATTTCACAGGACTTTTCTCATTCCTTTCTCACTCTACTGTGCTTTCCCTGATCAGTCTTTCCAGACTCATCCCTGTGTGTCTGCCAACACACAATGACGACTCCGCTCCAAACTCACAGATACAAATACCCAATAAAGTCTTCTCTCTGGATGTACTAAGGACACCTGACATTTAACCCATCCAAAACACAATGTCCTCTTTCCATTTCCTTGCCTTCAATGAATGAATCCTGGATATGCCCAGTGCCATCTCACATCCCCTACGGCTCTCTGCAGAGGCTGGTTTTTCTCAACCAATCTCAATTCAAGAGTTTGGAGGTAGAGGCAACCTTGCTCCCCACTGCCATTAACAGACCATTTCTATCTCCCCACCTCTTGCTCCTACTAAGCTACCATTTGCCATTCTGTTCAACTTTCCTCTCCCCATTACTCACCAAATCCTCCCACCCACTCACTCTCATGAATGAACACTGTTAATTCCTGGTTCACAGCCTCCCTTCCCAGTCTATCCCTACATCTGTCACTATCCTCTGTGGCTTACATTCATCAGATGACCCTTCTAGCAATTCCCAAGTTCCTGATCTAATTACCGCCATCAACCTTTTCCACTACCTCAGCCATGTGTCCTCAGGGTCTTTACCAGAAATTGCACCACCTGTAAAAAGTGTCAGAGATAAATATGACTTTCTCAAATCACTGTCTCCTTTCACCAAACTGTCTGCTCCAGCCAGATTCCAGTCTTGTCATCTGCCAAGGTCATCTGACTACAACAGGTGTTATAAGCCCAGAACTGAAGTCGATCTCTTCACTTGGATATGACAAATGAGTAGAGGCATGGTCAGCCTAAAAGGCTGGGATTCCAGGCTCTATCTCTGTTGGAAAGTAAGCCCCAGGAACAGTAGCAAGCTACTCCTGCCTTTGCAACTGTCCTGCAGTCAAAGCCACTGCTCTCCTAATCACTTAGACGCAGGCACTAAGCTGGCCGGTTAAGATCTTTTTAACATATTTTCTTACTTGTTTTCCTGTGTGTCACTTCTTCCAAACTACAGAGGCCCTGTTAAGACAGAGATGGTAACACTATCTTCTTTCTTGGGTATGTATATCCCCCAAATCCAGCACAGTGCATGCCACGTAAGAGACCCTTGGTAAATATTTACTGAATGATCTTCTCTCTCAAACCAGTGTTCTATTTACATTCTTTGACACAGTGTGTGGTACCACCATCTATCTAGCTGCACAGGCAAAAAGCCCAGGGACCATGCTATATTCCTCCCTCTCCCTTTATCCCCACATTCAGGAATTCACCACAGTCTATCAAAATTTTACCCTCTATTTCTTGCATCTTGTCTCTCCTCTCAACCCCTACCACCACTGTCCTAACCTGGCACTCATTACCTATTGTCTCAACTATGCCTCAACCCATTCTAATCCATGGTTAAACAGCTACTAAACTGACCTTTCCCACATACGAATCTGAGCACATCACTCTTTTCTCCAAAATTCTTTCAAGGTTCTCCATCACACCAAAGATAAAAATCTAAACTCCTCTATGGTATACAAAAGCCCTTACGCTGTGGGCCTTTACCAACCCCGATGGCATTCTCTACCATTCCCTACCCGACTGTAGTGTCATATTGAGCCTCTAAATATTCATTAAGCATATCATGCTATCTACATATTTACGTAACTTTTCATTCTGTCTATAAAGTCTTTCTCCCCCACCCCTCAATGTCGTCTGCTACTTTTGAGTACTACATATTCTGAAAAATCTTTTAGCCACCTTCAGGTAAGATGGCAGGTTCTGCCCCCTCTTCTAACACATCTTTCTACTCCCTACCTCAGCAACCAACAAGTTTTGGATTCGTTGCTCCTAGAGAACAGGAGTCTTTTTTTATCTTTGTAGTCCCAGGGCCTGCCACAGTATAGGAACACAGTAAAAAGAAGCTGCTGGTAAACAAATGAATAAAATCTCTAAAAGATAATAAGCAAAGGATACAAGATATGAGGAAAGTTAAGTTCCCAGAATCCTCTGACCTCAATCTTCACACTCCTTCATGCATCTTTTTTGCTGCCTACCAACTAGACTGTTCATACCTGTGTGCTCTTTACTCTATCTGTGCCTTAACTCACCAAGCTTTCTATATGGAATGCCTTTCCCCCTTATCAACCCAACTTCTAAAACCTTCAGTGTCCAACTCAAATGCTTTCTAGACATCATTCAGAAAGACTGTATCAAAATTCCCCTCAGATGAGTTTCTTCCTCATCACACTACCATATGAATCACACATCACTTCTTGCATACATCATTTTACTCTTGAAAGTGAGCAAATGCAGTGGTTAAGAATGCAGACTCCAGACCTAGACTGTATGGGATAAGTTCTAGTTCCTGTTTATTAGCTATGTAACCTAAAGTAGGTTATTTTTACTGGCTATGCTTCCATTTCTTCATCTAGAAAATGGGATAACAGCATCTACCTCATAGCTTAGTTGTGAGGTTTAAATAAGTTAAATCACTTAAAGTCCTTACAATAGTGCCTGGCATATAGTTAGTACTACAGAAACATTAGTTCCTGTAATTACTGTATTTAATTACGGCAGCATTTTCCAAACTATGTTCCATATGGGTATAATAAGTACTACCTTAAAAAATGTTCAGTTGTCAAATAAGTATGGTTAACTTCTGTATTAAATAATAAAATAAACATCTTTAATAAAGGACTTCTTAGAGCCTTTAATGTAATATGCACTATGAATTTTCATGGGGCATGGGAGGTTTTACAGCATTTGGTATTTCTCAAACTTTGACCATGGCACATTTTTTTCCTCTCCGAGTATCTGAAAGACCTGCTGTTTCCAGAAATATACTTTAGAAAACACATCGGGTGCCTGAGTGGCTCAGTCGGTTAAGCGTCTGATTCCAGCTTAGGTGATGATCTCAGGGTTCTGGGATCCTGAACCCTGAGCTGGGAGTCTGGGAGAGCTGGGAGTCTGCTTCTCCCTCTCCCTCTGCCTCTGCCTGCCACTTGTGTTTTCTCACTCCCTCTCTCTCACTCAAATAAATAACTAAAATCTTAAAAAAAAAAAAAAGCACACCAAATAATAAATTAATGTTACAGTGTAACATTTTAGATTACAGTATTTATAAAAACTATCCGTGAAAGCAAATCGCTTTTCTAAAGCTGCTGTAAGTTCCCAGTTTTTCCAAAATAGTAGTAACACCAAAAAAAAATCCCACAAATGTAAAACTGAAGATAACATCCAGGATTTTGGTATACAATAAAGAAAGAATACAAGATAATTTCTCAAACTAACGTCAAATCCTTTCTGCCGTGAGGGGCACAATGGCCCATCAATGAACAGCAGCAATAATATATTCCATTTAATAAACCACATACAAGTTTAATTCTCCCTGAGCTCAACTTCCCGTATGGCTAGCTGGCAGATTTTTTTAAAAGTGCCTGAATAAAGGAAGGAAAGTAAGTAGCTGTGCGTCTTATCAATTAATAAAATGGTTCTTAGAAATTAACATATGTACCAAGAATGGTGCCACATCTTTAATTCTAGAAAATGTGTTTACTTTCAGCTAGTATGAGACCTAAACAAAGTCAGTATAATGCTATCCAGTGACAATGAATAAATGCCAATATTGTGCCAACATTGGGAATGAGTCCATAATGAATCCTACTAAGAAATAAAGGTGCATCTTTACCAGCAAGTATAACCACACATGAATGGAGACCAAGAAAGGACACAATGAATAAACATAAACACAAGTGAGAAAACAGCGAGAGGCAATGAGAAAACACATGGAGTAAAGCAGAAGAGTTCTAAAGCTCCTTAAGAGTTTCCAAGGATTAAAAATAATATAGACTGTATTTATACATGACAGGGATTTATAGAGATTCATCAATCTGTTCTTTACAAAAACTGAAACCATGATGGAACTGGTTAAATAAATGACCAAAGGTTAAACAGTAAGCTCATGGTTGGGAAAAAGAGAATTGAAGACTCCTCTTGGGGCGCCTGGGTGGCTCAGTGGGTTAAGCCTCTGCCTTCAGCTCAGGTTATGATCTCCAGGTCCTGGGATCGAGCCCCGCATCAAGCCCCGCATCGGGCTCTCTGCTCTGCAGGGAGCCTGCTTCCCCCTTTCTCTCTGCCTACTTGTGATCTCTCTGTCAAATAAATAAAATCTTTAAATTAAAAAAAAAAAAAAAGAAGACTCTCCTCTTACCAAGTTCTTACATCTTTCTAATAAGACAAAGGAAAACACAAAAGCTAGTTGTACAAGAAAGGCAGGTAGGGGTGGACATGGAGAGCCAGGGAAACTTTTCTACTGAAATTTGCCACAGAGACCCAAAGTATGTATTACCTCAGTTACTTTTCTTTCTACTTCTGTTCCATCCACATAATACACATCTGTGATGACACGGGTGACAAGCGTGCGAACCTCACGGATTGTTCTCATGTGGCGATGGAGGACATGGCCATGTGGGGGCTGAGGCATATCAAACTCTTCCTCTCCCTGTGACAGAAAATACGGAACACAAGCATGGGTCTCACTGCAAAAAGAATCATAGATCAATTTCTTCATGATGAGCATTGTTCAGAGGTTCCATGAATCTAGTGTGACGGAATTTTCTAGTTGTTTTGTACTCTACTCACCTATAGGTAAGAACAGGGATTGACCAGCTATATAGCCAGAAGCTAGGAAGAGTTTTTAACAGTTAATCACTTAAAATGACCTATTTCTGTCTAAATCAAAATCATAACATCTAGCACTTGTATCAAGGATATTTAAGTAAAACTCTGACCCCCATAAAAGTACATTTTAGGTTATAATCCTTCAGCTTTTGATGCTGACTTGTCAATAAGTATACAAACTTATACTTGCATAATCTCTTTAAATAAAAGGCATTCTTTAGAACTTTATATAAGAACAGAGTAATCTATTAATCCCAGTGCAGTCTGTTTTTCCCACATTAGTCACCAAAACTATAGTTTAATTATGCCTAGAACTAGATACAGATTTCTCTCAGAATTAAATATGAAATATTTTATCTGTTTCAAGTAATAATTATAACTTAAGAGCCAAATTAGTGTCCACAAACAGAAAACATTAATAAATGAGGATTTTGTATTTACTTGTACCATAAAGAATAGTTAAATAGCTTAAATAAACCCTACATTTTTATGCCAACTGTTACATACATGTTTTCTCATTACACATATACCACATTTGACAGCATCCATGCCCTCGCCGCCCCCACCCCACTGGCTCTCTAATTTTGAGCAGGAGAAAATGCACTTTTTCTCCCGCTTTACTTCCCCACAGTAGACTGATTTTTTTTTTTTTAACAGTCAATGTCAAGGTATCCAAGTCTTTCCAAAGAACTATATATACCACTGCAATGATGATGATCCTGGGTTTTTACTGACCAATACGGTAGTAATTTACCTAAAACTCTGAGTAATTTTCCTAATTCCCACTCCAACTACATCTTAGGGATAAAGTATCTACTAAAATGGGTATCTAAATTATGTGGATATAAATAAAATAAAAAGTACAGAAACATAAATCAACTAATTTCTTAAAATACCTTTGTATAGTGCTCGCTTCGGCAGCACATACACTAAAATACTTTTGTATACACAACTCTGGTTAATGAGTGGTCAGAGCTCTGGTCTGTCACAGCTCCATCATTAGGGTGCCCCTGTATCAGAACCATGACAGCCTAGACCTCCTGCCTACACAGGGAGAGCCAGGCCCTGGATCAGACGTCTTAAAGGTTTCAGGGATACACAAACACTCCTTGTGTTCAGACTTCTCAAGACTTGTGCATTCTTCCACTACAACAGCCAGACAAGATGATCACTTCAAGAGAGACACTTAAAAATAAACAGGTCTGATAGAATAAGAAAGGAGAGAAAAGAAAGGGGCAGATAAAAAGAAAGCTATGCTTACTCTCTCTTCAAACAGTCTTCTGAAAAGAGGTCTCTGTAAAGATAAATAGCTTGATGATCTTAGCATTATAAAAGGAAGATAACAAAATGAAAACAGAACCAAACTTTCTCTTCATTAAAAGCCTGGCTCTAGGCGCACTGGATACAGAAGTGAAATTTTAAGAACTGTCTAAGGCAGGCTGCCTATGCTTTTCCCCAGCACTGGCCTGAGTCCTACCTAGAATGCAGTGGATACGAAAACACTGGCACCTGGAAAACCTCCACAGAGCCTTCCTCATTTTCCAACATTCTTCAAAATACAGCACAGCAATGCCGATTTGTTACTGTACCCACCTCATCTGTAATTTTTTACTGTAGTAAAATATACACGAAGTTTTCCACTATAACCATTTGTAAGCATACAGGTTAGCGACATTCACACTGTTGTGCAAACATCACCATAATCTACCTCCATAATGTCTCACCTTTCCCAAGTGAAACTGTACTTACTCACCACCTAGATTTTCGTAGCACCTTTCTTAGCAGGAAAAATTAGCTCTTAAATATGTTATTTCACTCTGTATGACACAATAGCAGTACAGTATCGGCAGTGGTGTTTAAAATCATAATAATCAAACGGCAGCAGCAGTAACCAACATATACTGAGCTATCTACTATGTGCCAGGTGTAGTGTTAAGGGCTTCACATGCCTTATCTCATTTAATCCTCACAATATCCCAGATAGAAGTGGTCTGAGTCCACAGCCTAGACTTAACCACTCTGGCTCACTGGCTCCTGCTCTCATCATCATGAGATAGGAGCAGAGATTATATCCCTATTTTACAAAGAAAGAAAGGAAGACATAATCTAGTGGCTTCAACAAGACTGCAATCTTTAGGATCAAGTTTAACACTTTTTATAAAGGTAGAGAAACCACATTACTGTGTGGCAGACTGTAAACACTTTAACGGTAAAAATAGGTGCAAAATAGGGTCTGATCTATTATAACCCCTATATTCAAAAAGCTATGCTATTTTTAATCTGTACAAACTGATAAAGTCTTAGGTCTCATAGACTGTGTTACCTTGAAGGGCTAATAATATAAACATAATTTCTGGAGTTCCTGGAGAGGCACAGATAAACAGAACAAGACTACACAGGCCATGATTAATAAAGAGAAAAGCAACATAACATAATGAAAAGAATACCGATTCTGAAGTCAGATATGCTGAGTTCAAATTCCAGTTCTGCCACCTACTGATGGCAAAATCTTGGGCAAGTTACTTAACCTCTCTTCAGCTCGGTTTCTTTACCTGTGAAATGGGAATAATAATACCAACCTCATGGGTTGTCTTGAGCACAATGCTGATACACTTTAGGTGTTCAATAAAGAGGAACTATATTATTTTATTTTTATAAAACAAACAACTTGGACAATTAGAGCAAGAGGCACATCACTAATGAAGGTTTCCTAGGCAGATTCCAAGTGAAGATAGTCTACTAGAGCAACTGAAAAGGCAATTTAAGCACTATTAATAACTTCCAAATTTTCCCTGCCATGGAACCCAAATGCCATCTGATGAAATTTTATGAACTTCCTCTTATTTGTTAATAGGTACAATTTTTATGACTACCTACACTTCCCAACTCTCTTCCCAAGAACCTATTGCTCCTCCAGTCTTACTTCCATATTCCCAATTCTTTTCCTCCCATTATATCTAGCTGTGGCCTCTTTCTGCAGTCCTAGTCACCCGGGCACTCCTTCTTCTCTCTCTCATGGTTCTGTTTTTAATACTGTGGTATAGTATCCTTCATGCTTCTCTATCCCTTCTCCTCTGCTTTGTACTCTCTCAAGGTCCTGGGAATTTTGGTGAAATAAACTTGGGAGGGAAGCAATCAGCTCTCATGCTTATAAGGAAGCTGAAAAATCGTGGCAGAAAAAGTTAAATGTAGAAGAATATTATAGGGCCTAGACTATATTCCTGACTTTCTTTTCCAGTAAAGACCTACTTGACAAACTCCAACACTGTTTCAGACTACCTACTGGATACAGCTACCCATAATTTTCACTACCCTATCTCTATCTCTAAAATTGTTTTTGTTTTTAATGACTGTTCTGTACAAAACCCTTAAGAATTATCATTAGGTACAAGTACCACATCTTCAATTCTCCAGGAATCCACGAAGTCAAAAAACAGGGCCCCTAAGATACTCTGTATGTTGTCTCACCTGGCTATGGAGAGACTCTGTATCATCCCCAGGAGCACTGACTGGTTTTTCACCACTCCCCCTCTCAGTCTGAACTGTGGCATCTCGTTTTCCAGAATTCTGGTCCACCGTACTGGTCCCCTGTTCACATACATTCTTTACAGTCTGGGTTGCTGCTGAAACAGTTTCTGGGACCCACAGGGAACGCTCTACGGTCTGGATTCCTATGTTATTTTGGCTGGGCCTTTCAATCAAGGCATTACTAGGTTTTTCCTGATTGGTATTCTGGCCTTCTTTCTGGCCTTCTAGCACATCTGTCTCCATTGCTTCCCCTTGAGGACTGGATGGCCCGTGTGTGGCCACCTGCTGGGAGACAGGAGAAGGAGGGTCTTTGACAGGACAACTGGGCTTCATAGGCTCTTGACTCTTCCTGGTCCTTTGTTCACCTTCCAATTTTTCCTTCTCTTCTTCATCTTGAGTACTTGGAAAACTGAGCGAATTCCCCCTAAAAATCAACCATAGGAAGAAGCCATGTCAAGTAAGCAAGTGTGTGTGTCTACTGGCAAGAGGAAGTACACAAATTTGACAATCTGAGAAATGTAGGGAAGGGAGGAAATAAGGTGACTGAGCATATCACCTTACAAAGTTCAACATAATTTCACCTTTTTTTTTTTTTAAGATATATTTCTTTTAGAGAGAGTGAGAGAGAGAGCACAGTGTTGAGAGGGAGGGAGTCTCAAGCAGAATCTGTGCTGAGCCTGACTTGGGACTGGATCTTATCACCCTGAAATCACAATCTAAATCAAAACCAGAAGTCAGTCCCTTAACCACGTGCACCACCTGGATGCCCCAGCCTAACTATACTCTCGAAAAAATAATGGTACACAGGACTATCCCACCATGATGATAAAATAGTCATAAAATTTCTTCCAATCACTAGTTACGAACTCCGAAATCTGACACCGGAAAATAAGATAAACAGAAAGATATAAAGCTATTCCTGAAGTCAAAGTCAATGAAGGCAGTTTAGGGATCTACTTCAAAAAAACTCCATTAGGTCAAGATGTATAGCTTGGTTTTTATTGGTTCTAACATTCTTAAATGACTCCTAGCAGTCTAGATACTTTCCATTACCTCCTACCCCAACCAATAATTTTAGGGAAAGAAATTTAATTTATACAGCATAGGGTTATAGGTGAGATTCTAGCTTTGCTAGCTATACTGGTACATCTTACAACTAACAATTCAGAATGACTTGGTTTCTTAAAGACATTCTCAAGATAGAGCCTACTTCTTTTCATTAGTCTTCCCATTGGGACATCAGTGACTTATTCACTTATCCCACAAGCATCTGATTAATGTCTCCTCAAACTAGATACCACCAAGCTCTGAGGTGCCTAGGGACTTTTTTAGATGTCCTTAACCAGAATAAAAAGGCCCAGATTAACTCCAAGTGAGGGTACACAGAAACTTAACATTCATGTCTTATTCATCTCTACTTCAAACACTTAACACAGAGCTTATTATACATTAAGTGTTTAATAAATGAACTATGAACAAAAGAATTAATGTTCTCTCCATTAAGAGATTGAGTAATTGTAAAAATCTACTCTCAGATTAAGTAAACTAATTGTATAAGTAGCAAATTCATATAGAAAATGCCTATAAACTTTTAACTTTTTGGTAAATTAAAATTCAGTGAGTCATTACACTACAAACAAAACAAGAAACTAATGCATTTTAGGCTACATTAAATGCACAGTAGCCAGAAAAAAGATAAAAGGAATCCATTCTAAACTGACCATGGTATGACCATATCTGGATGTTTCAGTTTGGAGTATCATAGTTTATACAGTATAAACTGAGATACACCTAGAAGAGAACAGCCAGTATAATCAAGGATCTAGAAACCACGTCATATGTTGCTGAGAGCATCTGGCCAGAGAAAGATGAAACTAGTCACTGAGAAAGAGAAAGCTGTCTCCAATGTGAAAGGAGCGCTCATCCCTTAAGAACTGAGCTGACAAATGCAGGCAGAAAATAGGAAACATGAAGAGCTCTTGGAGAAATGCCCTGCTATGAATTTTGAATAAGAAAGAGAAAAGAAGTTTCTGAGATGTCTATCTTGTTGAGCTCAGTTTACCAAAACAGGATATTAAAGAGATTTAGAACAGAGGTGTAGCCCAAGACAGGCTGGTAAAAATTTGGTGGTCATAGCTTGAGTCCTGTCAGGAACCTCAAATGAATAAGGATACATAACACAATAAAGAAAAGGTAAGAGTAAGAGTCCACCAGGAGACAGAGGAGTAAAACCTACCTCTGAAGAGGTTGTAAGTGACCATATATATCGATTACTTAGCACAGGGCTAGGTACACAGCAGATGCTCAATCAATACTAGTTGAATAAAACAATTACGAAAATTTTATTCATCTTTTCTATGACCTAAATACTCATGTTTGAATATTTCAGGCAGTGAACATCAATAGCTAACAACAATGAAAGTCAAAAGCTAGAAGGAAAAGTACTTGATTAACTATTTGAAAAATTCAATCACCACTGTTTCCCACCCTTAAAGAAGCCTACCACATTTTACAGAAGCTGTTTATTTAGGGTAGAACTTCTGAACAGAGGGATGCCTGGGTGGCTCAGTCGGTTAAATGTCTTTGGCTCAGGTCATGATCCCAGGGTTCTGGAATCAAGTCCTGCATTAGGTTCCTCGCTCACCAGGAAGCCTGCTTCTCCCTCTGCCTGCTGCTCCCCGTTGTGAGAATGTGACCTGGGCTATTTGATTCTCAAGAATACCAACAAGCTCACATTTAATATTAAGAATGCTAATAAAAGCACTGACATATTTCCTTCTGAATATTTATGTCAATAACATTAAAATTATGCTGCAAATAACATTAGGAATATACCTGCTGACAAAACATTATTAAATTCTCTAATTAAAGAATCACTGAATGCCACCTAATAATGAAAATACAAGCTTATTTCCATTGCCTTATTTCCTTATACTAAATATAAGAACTGTATATCCCAAACAAGATACTCTATTTAAATAGAAAAAAAATACTTTGTAACTCAAAAATCTTTTTTGTTTCAGAGCTATTCTAAGAGATTATGGAATAAAGAAATCAGGCAAATCTTAATTCCATCAAGTATGACAAACTTTAAATTTGGGGTGAACATCTCAGTTTGCCCTTTGGGAAACTAAAGAAAAATGAAAAGTCTTATTAAAAGCAAACAGTTCCAAAACTAAGAAAAAAGGCGGGATTTTAAAAATATAGAACTACAGATTTTTTTTAGAATGATATATTTTCATAAATTTATGAAGACTGAATCATTTCAAATTGATAGAACAAGTAAATCAAGACAAAAACCTATACCTATAAAATATTAAAATTTCTCACAACAACTCATTTATAAATCCATCTAGAATATGTCACAATCCCTCAGATAAAAATGTAAGCTCAAGTTCACAAAATGGTAGCAATGTACATTCTAGATTTTGGTACCAATCATTCTGCAAATCAATACGACTCAAAAGAGGCTATGAAAATAATGCTCACCTCATGGGCACAGGAGGAGGATTCTGACTTCGAGCCTCATCTTGCTGGGCTTCACAAACACAGCTAAACACAGACACAGTCTTCGGAGAACTAAGATAATAAAGCAATACTGGGTTAGTATGGAAAGGGAAAGTACCTCTGGTGATTATCCTTTTTAGGCACAAAGGGAATAAAATCCTTGCTCTGCATCCCAAACCACCTTATACCAAAATACCCTTCATACTTGTTTCAAATTAGCAGTTAAAAACTCTCAAGAAGATTCACAGGAAATAAGATGGGACAGAGGACTGTATCAAATACCAAAAAGATGCAATCAGCAAAGTCCAAACTTTAGTACTCTATAGAACAAACAACTCAGTTTCTTCAACAAATAAATTGCTAGGGGGAAAAAGGGGTGTGCGGGGCGGGGGGGGGGGAGATCCCAATAGCACAATGAATCATGGAACACTACATCAAAAACTAATGATGTACTGTATGGTGACTAACATAACACACACACACACACACACACAAAAGGACATAATCAGATCTGATGAGACAAATCAAATCAAATTTTAACTTAAGAGACATAATATGTGGACCTTGTTTGGATCTTGATTTAACCGTGTAAAAAAACCTTCTATGAGGCAATGAGAGAAATCTGAACACTGAACTTTTTTTTTCAAGGAATCACTGCCAATTTTAAAAGTATGATCATAGCACTGTGGTCAAGTTCAAAATAAAAAGTCCTTATCCTTTAGAAATAGCAGTGAGATATTTATAGATAAAATGAGATACGCTGGAATTAGCTTCAAAATAATCCAGTGAGGGTGAGTGTGATGGAAGTATTTATAAATGAACCAAGACAATGAGTTGGTAATTTTTGACACTGGGTGGTGAATACGTATTGGTGCATTCTACTATTCTTTCTACTTCTGTATATACTTGAAACCTTCAATAATGAAATGTTTAAGAGAAAAAGAAGATAAACAGCCAAGTAATCTGAACAGAGCCCAGTTAACAGATGACACTTTATAACAGTGGTACTGCTTCACCTAAATGCAAAAGAAGCGATCATTTAAAATGTTCAAGCAGAGGGGCGCCTGGGTGGCTCAGTGGGTTGAGCCTCTGCCTTCGGCTCAGGTCATGGTCTCAGGGTCCTGAGATCGAGACCCCCCCATCGGGCTCTCTGCTTGGCGGGGAGCCTGCTTCCCCTCGCCCTCTGCCTGCCTCTCTGCCTGCTTGTGATCTCTCTCTGTCAAATAAAGAGGTCTTTCAATAAATAGATAGATAGATAGATAAAATATTCAAGCACAGCTTACTTAAATGATTTCTATGCTGAACCTAACTGTAATGTGAATAGTCAAAGACTTTTAAAATCTAGATTCTCATATACACAATTTCCTTAACAACAGTACCAATGAATTTCATCTCATTCTCTGACTCCCCAATACCAATCCTCCAAACTGAAGTCTTACCCTTATTTTTCATCCCTCCATTTGGCACAAAAAGGTTCAACAACACATTGTTCCCTCTTAATGTGCACATGCACAAACTAATGACAAGTCATGTCTGACATATAATTATGTTAAAACCTAAGCAAGTGTATACTCCATTTTCTTTAACTTGTAACGTTAAAGAGTCTTTAACTGAGTAAGGACCCTCAACTGCTTATCTTTCAGATTAAATATGCAAGAGCCCAGAAAACCATCTCTCTAAAACAGAACTGAGTACAGATCAAAGGATTTACATGTGGGTCAGAAACTTGCAACTGAGGGTCAAATTTAGTCCACAGACATGTTCTATTTGACCCAACAAGCAAGGAATTTTATTTTAAAAATCCAGCTTTCTCTTTAAAAGTGTAAAGGTCTGGCAACAGTAAGTTTGCACTCTTGCACAGTAATAACCAGCTGGAGTTGAACAGGGGCACATGTTCAAATGGGACACACATTCAGCCGGCCAACGTCCTTAATACTCTGTGCTCTGGCACCTGGCCTGCTTTACTTATTTACTGTACTTGCCAAGCCCGATTTAAGAATCCTCACCTATATTTCACCAACGACTGCTGCTAGTATGTTCATGCTGGATGACTCATGCTATAAACCAACGAAACAGTTCTACTCTCAAAGCCACCAGATGGCAAAGCTTACCACAAGAGCCTCAGGATGGGGTCAAACTCATCCTCCAAGCATTACAGCATTCATGACAAAGCAAAAATTAATAGTTCAACACAGTAGTTAACTTGGCAGGCAGAAGAGAAAATGGCCTGAGGTTGTGGCTGAGTCAGGAATCTTTGAAGGAACAAGGTCTAAGGCTAGCTCTTATTAAACCCTTTATTACCTTACCAATAAGCAGCAATAACCTGTCTCACCAACAGGAAAAAGAAAAAAGGGTACTCCCACATGAACAAAAGGGAGAAAGAGAAACACCTTTAAATATCTTAGTTCTAAGTATAGTAAAAGCTTTATTAGACTGAAAGTATTAGTAAGATAGCCTACGTTAGATTCAACATATGGCTAAATCCTTTATGCTGGGGTTTCATTTTAAGTTTTTTCCCCTATCAATAAATCATCTTCTCCTTATTACCAGAGTGGCTTTGTATATTAAACTCCTCTAAATAGCAACCAGCTCTGGTTACCTGGCAACAGCCTCAGCAACTGCAGTAGATTCATTTTTTCTTTCGCCAGTTGTAGGCTCTGAATAAAAACAAAAGCAAGGACAGAAAGTAAAGAGAAACGGAATTCAGTTAGTACCACACTTAAAAAGTTGCTCTACTAATAACTGCAACAAGTGACAAAAAGAGGTAAGAATAATTGAACAAAGATTTATCATTTAATGGTACAAGTTTTTCTCACTTGTGCCAAATCAATTTTCTTTCAAACCTCCTATAGAAGACAGTTTGTCCAGAAATACAATATAATGAATTACTAAACAGTGACATGTAAAAATGACAATCAAACTCCTCCTGAATCAATTCCTCTCTTCTAAGATGTATAAAATTCATGTAAGAAAAAAAAAATTTCAGGGCGCCTGGGTGGCTCAGTTGGTTAAGCTGCTGCCTTTGGCTCAGGTAATCATCCCAGGGTCCTGGGATCCAGTCTCACATCAGGCTCCCTGCTCAGAGGGGAGTCTGCTTCTCCCTCTCCCTCTGCTGTTCCACCTGCTTGCAATTTTTCTCTCATTTTCTCAAATAATAAGTAAAATTTAAAAAAAATACAAAATTTAAAACAAAACTAAAATTAAGGTAAAAAAGTCTTAAACTGATGCACAAAATTTTATCTTTTTTGATGCACAAATTTTAAATAGTGGGCAGTTTTAAGAGAACCCAAAACAGACAGTACTCAAGTTCTTCCCAAAGTGCCTCTGCGACAGATACTCAAAAAACAAAACACATTTTCAAGAAAGAATCTCTAGTAAAGAATTAAGGGTGATACTGAAAAAAATCCCATATTCTCAAACCAATGTTACTAATACCAAAGGATTAAAATTTGCTCATGTACAATTTATTCCAGCCTTAGAGAAAATAGCAAAAATTTTTTTTAATAGCAAATATTTTTAAACATTTCTAAAGCATTTATGACTGGACATAGTTTAAACAAGGTGGGAGTTAAAACGTTAGTGGTTAGAGCCCTGGCTCTGAAACAGAAACCTGGCTCAGGCCCTGGCTCCAGCATTTAGTAGTCCAACCTGGGAATACACTCCATCTTCTGAGTCAGTTTCCTCATCTAGAAGACAGAGATAAAACAGAACCAACCTCACAGATTTGTTGTGAGGATGAAATGAGTAAAACTGAAAGTACGGTGCTTGCCTGATACAATGCTCCTGCTATCAAGAAAGGCAGTATTATCCAGAACGTTAGCTCCATTTAAGGTATTCCCAGTTATAATTTCAAATCTAAAGATTCCGTCTTTAAAAAAAGCAGGGGGTGGGGGAGGAGAACCTGGCTGGCTGAGTCAGTAGAGCACGTGACTCCTGGTATCTGGGCTGTGGGTTCAAGCCCCATGTTGAATGTAGAAAATACTTAAGAATAAAATCATTAAGGGGCACCTGGGTGGCTCAGTGGGTTAAAAGCCTCTGCCTTTGGCTCAGGTCATGATCCCAGGGTCCCAGGATCGAGCCCCGCATACAGCCCCACATTGGGCTCTCTGCTCAGCGGGGAGCTTGCTTCCCTTCCTCTCTTCTCTGCCTGCCTCTATGCCTACTTGTGATCTCTGTCTGTCAAATATATAAATTAAAAATCTTTTTACAAAAATAAATAAAATCATTAAAAAATAAATATGAATAAAGGTTCAAGGCTACCACATACTCTCTTGATAGACTCCACTTAATATTACATATAATAAAAATGGAAACATGTAATACTTTAATTTCTGAGTAGTAAGATTCAAATTACTAAGCACTGAAAAGCAGAATAGCAATGTAATTCAGACCCAGACTTGTGGTTCTTAAAACGACTGTTGTTGTTTTTTAATTTTTTAAAAAGATTTATATATTTGGGGGGAGAGCGAGAACGTGTGCACAGGGTGTGGGGGGTACAGGGGCAAAAGGAGAGGGAGACAGAATCTCCAACAGACTTCCCACTGAGCACATAGCCCAATACTGAGCTCGATGTAACGACCCTGAGGCCATAACCTAAGCTGAAACCAAGAGCTGGATGCTTAACCAAATGAACCACCAAGGCACCCTGTTTTTGTTTTGCTTTATTTTTTTAATAATTTATTTTTTTAAGAAATCTCTACGTCAAACCCACAGCCAATGAAGGGCTTGAACTTACAACCCCAAGATCAAAGAGTCGCATGCTCTTCCAACTGAACCAGCCATGCACTCCTATTTCTTAAAACTACTTTGAATTCAGGATATTCTATTTACTAGGCATTCGACTCTAGGAAAGCTGCGGTCTCCCTATGCCTCAGTTTCCTCAAGTATAAAATGAGGGTAATAAAGGACCCATTTCACAGGTTTATTGTGAGATTTACTGAGCTGTACATGTAAAATGCCTGGTATATCTTAAGAACTCAAAGTATATTGGCCAAAATTTCTTTACTTTGGTCTCCGCAGAGAATGCAAGGCACTTCTTATTCAAGTCCACCAATTCTAGCGGTAGTCTTTGAAAACTTCCTTTCCCAATGCCCCCAGGATTTTGATCCACCAACTATTTCCCTTGATCCCTCATCTTTAACCAATCTCTTTGGAGAACTTCTTCCACTCTATAAATCTCCTTAGGCCCCTATGTTTATAGGCATAAAAATGAAAAAATATTTCCAATCCTGAATTTCTAACTTGGCATATTTTCTGTCTTTCCTCAAACTTCTCTAAAGGATAATGTATCTGCTACCTCTTTTCCCCATCAATCCTCAATTACCTTCAGTATAGCATCCACTCAAAGCCCATACTGAAATAGTTCTTGCTAGAGTCACCAAATGGATTCTAATTGTCAAATCCACTGTTCATTTTCAGATATATCTTATCAGACCCTTACTTTTGTGTCTCACATTGTTACCTTCTTAATTCTCCTCCCCACAGACTTCCATCTTCATACTCTTCTAGTCCTTTTGTTGAATGTTCCTTTACAATCCTTTAAGACTTCTTGCTCTAACTCCATTAAAGAGCATTTACAAACTACCTAGTGGAAATATTATATAAACTTCTGTGTCAAACAGATCTGATTCAAACTCTAGGACTACCTCTTAGCAATTACTGTGACCTTAGCGGGGTGCCTGGGTGGCACAGTGAGTTAAAGCATCAGACTCTTGGTTTCAGATAACCTCAGGGTCCTGAGATAGAATCACGTTTCAGGTTCCATGCCCAGCACGGATTCTACTTAAGACTCTCTCTTCCTCTCCCCCACCTACCTTCCTGTTTTCTAAAATAAATATTTTTTTAAAAACTATTGGGGCACTTGGATAGTTCAGTCACTTCAGAATCTGACTTTAGCTCAGGCATGATCCCAGAGTCCTGGGGTCAAGCCCCTCATGGGCCTCCACACTGTGGGGAGTCTGCTCATCCCTCTCCCTCTGCCCTGCCTCACCGTCTAGCTCATGCTCTATGTCTTTCTCAAATAAATACATAAAATCTTAAAAAAAAATTTTTTTTTGTGACCTTAGGTATGTAATTGGAACAGCTCTGTGTCTGGAAATAAGAATATCTATTTTAGAGCACTATCATGAAAACTAAATTCTGATGTAAATTCATACTGTTTTTTTTTCCCACCCAACCCTCTTTCTTCCCTGTCCCAAGGTTCTCTCTGGTCTACTATTCACCTCTCAAATTCATCCCCTCATTTCCACCTCCTCTAGTAGTGACCCTACTTCCTGATTAAACAAAGAGGGACTTTTCCAGGTAGGAGAACAGGAAATGGGCAAGGCAAGGCAAGGCAGAATGCAAAGGCAGAGTATTTTTAGAAACTCAGCTGATCCTTTTAAAAAAACAAATCTAGGGGCACCTGGGTGGCTCAATGGGTTAAGCCTCTGCCTTCCGCTCAGGTCATGATCTCAGGGTCCTAGGATCGAGCCCCGCATGGGGCTCTCTGCTCAGCGGGGAGCCTGCTTCCCCTTCTCTGCCTGCCTCTCTGCCTACTTGTAATCTCTGTCTGTCAAATAAATAAATAAAATCTTTAAAAAAAATTTTTTAAAAATTTAAAAAATAAAAAATAAAAACACAAATCTGGGGCACCTGGGTGGCTCAGTCAGTTGAGCGTCTGCCTTCAGCTCCGGTCATAATCCCAGGGTTCTGGGATGGAATCCCACATTACTGGGCTCCCTGATCCACGGGAGCCTGCTTCTCCTTCTGCCTCTGCCTCCCTCTCTCTCTCATGAATAAATAAATAATCTTTAAAAAAATAAATAAATAAAAATAAAAAAACAAATCTGGTATTACTCCCTTACCTAAAATTCTTCAGTGTTTCAGCATCATGTAAAAGGCCTTTTCAAAGAATCTGGATCCTACTTTACAGCCTCCTTTGTACCTTCTCTGCATTTTAGCCATACTAATGGATGTGCAATTAATTAACATGAAAACAGTCAACATAAGCCTACAACATGAATCCACAATCCTACAGTGTCTATCTACCCTCTTCTTAACTGTTTGTGAATATGGAAACCAATTACTTTAGAGATACAGGTTTACTACAGAAAAACAAACAGCACAAAAGATTATAAAATAAAGTGTCTTCAGTAACACTAAAGTGACTAGCTGAAAGCAAAGAATTAAATCTATAAGAACAAGACTTCAGAGATACATTTAGTAATACAAATATTAATCACTGTAACTAGAAGATAACTAATACTTCTCGGATGATCTGCAGCTACTAATTACCCAAAATTAACATAAAATAAACTTACTTTCCAGACTAAACTGCAAAGATTCTTCACTCGTCTCAGTCTCAGGACTGACCAGTTTCATTTTTAGACACAATTTATCATCCATTTCTGGGGCAGCCCCAGGATCTCCTTTTACATTCCCAAGTATGGGATCGTTGCTCTCCACCATGCTTTCAGACATGACATCACTGGTTGCTATGGTGCTTTCTGGATAATTGCTAATACCTGAAACAAGGGAGGCAGGAGGAAGAAAGAACACTAAAATACAAACAGGAAAAACTACAATTCAAGGTCATCATTTTGCCTGTTTGGCTCCACAGCTCTGCAGGACTGCAGGGGGTTCCTAGGATAGATCCTGTCACAGTATCAACAACTACGCACTAGTTTTGACACCTGGTCTTAAGAGGAGCAACAGGATTCAGTTCCACTTCTGCATCTGGACAAAGGATGCTGCATGAGCCCTCAGCCAACCCACATCTGCCAGCATCAGGCATAGGTAGCAGGAGACTCCAGACGGCATGATTGTTACCTCCCAGCACTGACTAGAGAAAACAAATAGGTTAATGCAGAAGACTACTGGCTGCTTCAGGGAAGGAGGATCTAAGTTTTCCTGCCCTGTCAAGCAGCAGACTGATAGCCAGGGTACTGAATAAATAGTACTTCTACCCTATTTCCTGATCCTACCTTATAAAAATAGCTCTGTATCATTCCTTAGCACTCAAGATTCTACTGCCTTGAAAGTAAAAGAATACAATCCTCATAAGTAGTCTTTCTGTTCCTTCCTTCCACCCTTTCTTTCTTTTCATTACTGCTCAAAATCTTTTGGGAGTAAATTCATAGAATCCAATACCACAACCTTATTCTTCCTAAGACAAAAACCAACCTTATCAGGCAGACCCAACTCCTCAGATCTAAAAGAATCACTTGCATAAAGAATGGTACCTCAGAAATTCTGCTTTAAATACCATTATGTTTTGGCCACTCACCAATAGGAGTACTGTGTCTCTTGGGCTCCAATTTTAGGTGTCCAATAAGAGGTGGAGTTGCACCCGTCAATGGTGGGATAATCTCACCTTCTTTGGGCAAAGTGAAATGAAATGGAGTTTCTGGAGGTGGAAAAAAAGATGACCAAAATGGAATTATCAAAAAAAAGTAAAAGTGAAAAGAACTGCAAGAAATATTTCAATTATTCTTCTCCTGTGCTCCCTAAATCGGGCTCATTCCCAGCCCCCCTCACCAGGCCACCCAACCAATTTCCTACTATTCTCTGTGCTCTCATTACAGCCATCAACAGGACTGACACAAAACATACAACTAAAGAACAGACAAATTGAAGACGTCCAAAGTTTAGAGGCCCTAAGAAACAGGAGATGAGAAGTAACATGTACTGACCAGCACTCACTCTAGGCCATGACAGTAATATTCATACCTAAATGTCTGCACAGTGGTAAATCTCACATATATGAGCATTCCCTATACACACATTTTGGTTAGTCATCAATAACATAAAACACCTGCCAAGATACAAAACTTCACTTTTTAACTAGGCCTTGGCTCCAAATTTTTTACCAATCAAATTAGTAAATGGCCAAAATCACATTTTCTGTTTACCTCTTTTAATAAAATGACGAAGTTTGGGAGAAAAAAAAAGAACTGTGCCAGACTGCTCCTATTACAACCTCACTTATGAAAATTTGTACTTACTTTCCTTTGATGGCTCAAAATACCTACAATCTGCCATACCCAGTCACTACTACTCCTTCGCAAACATTTTGCCCATTGTGTATCCTAATACCACCAAGCAATTCTCCAATTCTCAGCAGACACTGACTGGGTGTCTCAATTCTGACACTGCCTACCCGGAGACAGCATCAGATCCCACAAATTAAAAACTCAGTCCCACAAGACTGCCCCCACTAGAGATGCCAATCACAAAGCCAGGGTTTTGTTTTGGTTTTTTAATCTTTATTTATTATTATTTTTTTTATTTGACAGACAGAGATCACAAGTAGGCAGAGAGGCAGGCAGAGAGAGAAAGGAGGAAGCAGGATCCCCGCTGAGCAGAGAGCCCGATGCGGGGCTTGATCCCAGAACCCTGGGATCATGACCCAAGCCAAAGACAGAGGCTTTAACCCACTAAGCCACCCAGGCGCCCCACAAAGCCAGGTTTTACCAGTGTTATTGACCAACTACCTGTATCTTGAAGATCCTATGACAGCCTCCTTCAGGTAATGACTAACTTACAAGAGCTGCTCACAGTACTCAGAAAAACACTTACTTACGTTTACCAATTATAAAGGGCACAGATGAACAGCCAGATGAAGCTGTACAGAGAGTGAAGTCCAGAAGGGTTCTGATAGCAGGAGCTTCTGCCCCAAGCAACTAGGATGAGATACCTACCCTCCTGGCTCCTAACAAGGAGGAACCTTATTAAATCTTATTTAAGAGTTTTTACCAAGCTTTTATCTCTCCAGCCCTTCCTTCCAGGAGAAGGGTGGGCAGGGCTGAAAGTTTCAATCCCCTAGTCACTAGGTCTTCCCAGTGTACAGCCCTGTCCTGAGGCTATGTAGGAATTCCAGCCTAAATCACCTCATCGGTATAATCTTGTAAGTGTCTGAAAGAGTTGAATATGAATAACAAAAAGGGGAACTTGGGTGGGACAGTCAGTTAAGCAGCTGCCTTTGGCTCAGTTCATGATCCCAGCATCCAGGGATCTAGCCCCACTTCAGGTCCCTGCTCAGCGCAGTCTGCTTCTCCCTCTCCTCCTTGTTCATGTTCTCTCTCTCAAATAAATAAATAAAATCTTAAAGAAAAAAAAAAGTATAACAAAAGATACTCCTATCACTTAGAAAATTACAAGGATTTTTGGAGCTCTGTGCTAGGAACTGGATAAAGAACAAATTTATTTCTGATAATACATTTTTCTCTTTTCATCTTTTTCCAATTCCACTTCTGTTCTTTATTATCTTTTATATAAAGCACTTTGATACTTTTTTTCTTCAAAGTCACAAAACAACAACAAAAAACATCTCTTACATCTACATATGAAAGAAAATAAATTAGTAACCTGAAGGGATGAAAAGAGAAAATGAAAAACACTTCAGAAATAAAGGGTGAGAAGTATATATGCTCAGCTAAAGGAACTGTAAAGAATATGAGTGAAGAATCACAGAGTCACATCTTTTTTTTTTTTAAGATTCATTTATTTTAGAGAGAGCGAGCGAGTGAGCACGAGCAAGAGGATAGGTAGAGAGGGAGAGAAAGAGTCATCAAGCAGACTCCCTGCCGAGCAGCAGAGCCAGAGATCACCACCTGAGCCAAAATCAAAAGACAACACTTAACCAAATAAGCTACCCAGGTACCCCTCAGAATCACATCTTAAATGGCAAAGAATTCCACTACAGTAACAGAAAAAAGAGAAATGGGGCAGGTAGGTAAGGATTCATTCTCTAGCAATTCCCTAAAAAAGCAAGTCCTTTAGGTTAATAAAGAAGAACTTAGAAGAGATACAGAAACTAAAAAGTAAAAAAACATCTCACAAATATCAAACATTCCAAAGATGTATTTTACAGAATTTTGGTTCCTGGAACAATCGCCTGCACTGCACTGTTTTATTGACAGGAACCATCCCTCTTATTATGATTGACCATGCAGACTTTTTTAAAAAATCTACATGAATTGGGACGCCTGGGTGGCTCAGTTGGTTAAGCGGCTGCCTTCGGCTCGGGTCATGATCCCAGCGTTCTGGGATCAAGTCCCACATCGGGCTCCTTGCTCCACGGGGAGCCTGCTTCTCCCTCTGCCACTCTGTCTGCCTGTGCGCTCTCGCGCTCTCTCTCTCTCTGACAAATAAATAAATAAAATCTTTTAAAAAAAATTAAAATTAAAAAAAATAAAAAATCTACATGAAATGTTTAAGTCCATCCTTCTATGTCATACTATAATATGCAAACGTAACATGCAAACACTAATTACTGAACACTATTTCCCTGTAAGAGGGTTTCCTTTGCACAGCACAAGATAACACTTATGAAAAACTATTTTAGCACCACTGACCCCGCTGCATTCCTACAGCTTAACAGAAAAAAAGAGTCTAATTTTATGGGCAACACTGCCACTATTTATCTGGGCCTTCAATGACTCATTCCTGGATTATTACAACAGCCTATCAACTCCATGCTGTCTGAAGTCTTCCCCTTTCCCCAACCCGGAATTCTTTCAGCACAAAACCACCAAAGCAACATTCCTATAAAATGTTACTCTGAACATGTTAGCCCCTTGTCAAAATGCCAAAATTTCCACTAGAAGATAAATTCCTAAGTCTTTAGTCAGCATTCAATTAATCAGATGCAGCCTTTATTTTTAGTCGTTAATTATTCATATTCAGAAAGCCTCTATTCAATGTCCTCCAAATGCTTTCCCATTTCTCTGCTTTTGTTCAACTCAACTGAAAGATACCACTAATCTAGCCAAGTTATCACCATCCTGCAAAATAATATTTTAGCCTTTAATACTGGAATTTTCCACATATTTAATTCTTTCTCTGACATTTAGCATGCCTACTCTTTAAATTATCAAGTCCCTTCTTGCTATACCAGATTATCATGGGCTATCCTACTATATGCCAGCATACCAACCTATGAAGAAAGACAGCAATGAACAAAAGGAAATTGAGTATCAATCATCAAACCAGCTGAACAGGGTGTCTGTCGGTATTACTAAGGACTTTAGAGAGTTCATTAGTTCAAAGTAATTATTTAAAGCTCTTAATGTCAGGAAGGTCTCCCCAACTTCTAATTTTGTTACAATCTATAGCCCATTTAATCTTCTTTTGTGCTCAAAAGAACTGGTCACTTCTTACAACTGACTAAAAACCATGTAATTAAAAATATAAGAACTTCTATACTGGGTGACATCATGCATAAACAGTATACCCTAAGAGTCTCTCTGTGACATTAACGGCTAATTAGAATGATAATTCCATAAAGTAAGCCAATAAAGGTTAGAGCTAAAGCACAAAAACATACTAGCTTCCTTGATCATTATTAACCTATCACAGACTACCACTTGTGGATTTAATTATAGACTTGTTAACTTGTCACAATTTTTCACATAATCAACCTACCAAAAGTGCATTTTATATTGAATAAGGCAGGTTTCTAAGTACCATCTTTCTAAATTTGCTTTTTCAAATTTCAAGATCTCCTTAAGGGGCGCCTGGGTGGCTCAGTCGGTTAAGCGCCTGCCTTCACCTCAGGTCATGATCTCAGGGTCTTGGGATCCTGCCCAGAATCCGGCTCCCTGCGCCTCTGCCCCTCCCTCCTGCTCGAGCTCGAAAACGCAAGCCCGCTCGCTCACGCTCGGTCACGCTTTCACTCGCTCTCTCAAATAAGTAAAATCTTATAAAGAGAGACTCCTTAAACAGATGTCTGAAAAGGTCTCCAAGTTATCTGTAGATACAGGCACTTAACAGTGATTATCTCCTTTTCTCTCCCAAATCCCCCTCTTCTCCTTCCTGTTTGAACTTTCACAATTAAGCAGGTATCTTTTTTTTTTAATCAATAAAGCTATTAACAAAAAACAAAAGTACCCTTCTAACTTTAGTATACAGAAATCTAATTAAACAAACCTGGGACTCAACCAAGTCATACCTTTCATTCTATCTTTCCAGACTAAAGAGCCATTAACTTTTTAGGTTACTCTCATTTAAATTAGTCTCTCTTTAACTTTAGCAACTAAATAACTGTATTTTAAGTATAGAATAATTTTTTCTCTTTTCTAGCAATGCTCTTCTGAATGATTTACTTTAGACTAATTCTCTAACAGTCCAACTGCTGGCTTTACTATTTTTAGTTATTTGCTCAAAAACTAAAATCTTAGGGTGCCTGGGTGGCTCAGTCGTTAGGCGTCTGCCTTCAGCTCGGGTCATGATCCCAGGGTCCTGTGATAGAGCCCCGTGTCGGGCTCCCTGCTTGGCGGGAAGCCTGCTTCTCCCTCTCCCACTCGCCTAGCTTGTGTTCCCCTCTCTCTGTGTCTCTTTCTGTCAAATAAATAAAATCTTTTTAAAAAACCCAAAAAACTAAAATCTTGAAGTAAGCAGAAAATAACTTACTAGTATCTTCAACAATCTAGATAAATATTAGCAAAATAAGTTTTACTATGGGAATGTCCACGATAAAAACTGTCCCTGCCAAGTAATAGTGTAAGCAAGAATTCATGGAGAATACAGTTAATATGACAGAACTAATATCCCAATGTTAGAAGCTTCTTTTGCATACAACTGCTAAGATAATTTAAAAATCTTCTTAAGTAACCATATTAAAACAATCTATAGGTTCTAATATTTTCTTAGCCTAGGTCAACAACAGTATTTAGATGTAACACAATTACAAAAATATTCAACAATATTAGATCATTCAGATGGTTGCCATTATTCGTCAGATTCAGAGAAACTATATTACACAGTTGACAGGAGTAAAAAGCAGAGACTTCAGAATCAGGAGACGTAGGTTCTAGTCCCACCTTAATTATTAACTAGTCCTGACTTTAGAAAGAAAAGACTGAACCCATAACTCCTAACTTCTTTTTCAGCTACATTTTCTTGTTCTGAAAAGGAGGGGGGCCCTGATTACAAAACCTAACTCCTAACAAACAGGGACAATTCTGAAAGCTACCCAAAAAAAAGTACTACTAATAATCACACCTAGACAAGTATAAGCCACCAGAAAGTCCAATCACCCATACTAATAGCTATGATGCCCAAATACTGTATTTTCATATCCCTAGAGGCTGGTTTTCTTAACTTGGTGTCTTGTTTTTATTTTTTTATTTTTGGAGTTTGCTTTGTTTTTAAATTATACGAACTCAATCACTTTTTAAACTCAAAGTTTAAAAACTTTGTTTTTAAATTATACGAACTCTTGGCATTTAGAAAGTTGGGATTCTTTTCAGCTAATGTCATATAGAATATTCTACAAATATTTCAGAAAGTAATTTATGGGGCACCTGGGTGGCTCATTATGGTTAATCGACTGCCTCCGGCTCAGGTCATGATCCCAGGGTTCTGGGATCAAGCCCTACATGGGGCTCCCTGCTCAGCGGGGAGTCGTCTTCTCCCTCTCCCTCTGCCTGCCCCTCTGCTTACTTGCACTCTCTCGCTCTGTTAAATAAATAAAATAAAATCTTAAAAAAGAAAGTAATCTATATTCTCATTCTGATCTTAGATAAAATAGGTAAAGAACACAAACTAATACCTTTTCCAGTTTAACATTTAAGATGTATATGTGTTGAACCAAATTTACAACTTTTGCCCATAAAGAGGAAAAAAACAGTAACAGTATACTCATTAACAGAGTTCTGAATATTTTACTATGTAGGGTAATAAAAAAAAATTCCTGTATTTCAAGGAAACTGTCAAAATACAAAAACACAAAAAATGGTTGGGACCTAAGTAGAAAACAACAGACTGATAAAATTTCCAAATACTTAGAAAATTCATGTTGATTATTCCTGAGTTACAAAGCTGACACACAACTATTATTGGCTATTCATAACCATAACTCCAAGTAAATTTTCTGCCCTGATATAAGCACAGTTCCCTCCTACCTTCCATTCCAAGTTATAATTTGGTTGGAAACACACAACAATTTCCAAGCACACTCACCACTAGAGCTTTCACAGAAGCTTTGCGAAGCATGGGCAGAGCCCTTCTCCGGTTCCAGGGCTTCTACACTTGAGCCCAGCTGCTTTGCGTTAGCTATTTTTGAGTCTTTTGTTAACGCATTATCAGTTTTCTCTGGAGGTTCTGCCTGCTGCATCTCTAGGTCGGGTCCCAGAGCATCACCTGCCCTCTCTAAAGTCAAGGGAGGTTGTGGAGAATGTACTTCTACAGGTTCCTTTTCTGCAGTCACTGATTTCAGATCTCCTTCATATTCTGCACTCTTTCCTTCCTGGGCATCAGCTCTATTCTCAGCACATGGTTCTATTTCTGGAGCATCATCCTCCCACGACTGGGAATCTGAGCATTTCTCCACTCCCTCTAAAGGTTCAGAAGAAACATCAACTCTGGGAGATGGTTCCTTCACATCTACAATGACAACACTTGAATCCTCTGAAGTAGCTTCTTCCCACGCTTCCTGATCCTTATGTTCCAATTCCTGGTCAAGTACTGGAATCTTTTGGGGGGAATCGATACTAATCACACTGGTTTCAATGTCCATAGCTTCCTGGCATTCTTGTTTGGGGATTTCTTTTGGAAGACAGAATGCTTGGGAATGAGTTTCAGTCAGAGAAAGGTGCAATGGGACACTCTCCATATTTTCTTCCTTGGGCTCCTCTCCTTGACTCTCACAAGGAGTCTCAGGGATTTCTTCAACCTCAGACCCTGAAGACCCCTCCTCTGGATGATGTTCTTTAATTTCCATAGCTTCCTCCTGATCTAACACACTAGAGAGTGCCTCAGATCGAGTAGCTGGAGAAGGAACTGCCTGACTCCCTGAATCACAAGTAAGATCAATACAAACATCCTCTGCTACAGTCTCTTCTCTGCCTTTGCAGCCAGAGGCTAAAATACTAATATCGTCCCTGGTTTCTGTGTCATCCCCTTTTGTTTTATCATTCTGATTCAGTTCTACTTGGCCATCTTGTGCTGGATTCATCGGGATATTATCATTTTCAGCAGAAGCAAGTTTAGAATTGAGAACTGGAGACATGGGTTCAGTATCCTCAATCTGTGTGTTTTCTCCATCTTCATCAATCCTGTGAGAACTCAAGCTCTCCATCTTTGGGGACTGGCTATACTCACTTGTAGAAAGCATCAACTTACAAGAATCCCCTGTCAAAGATAGCCCAAGATCCTCAGTGGTATTCTTTGGTTCAATCTCTGAAGTTTTAGAACACTCAACAGTCAAAGATGAACTATGCAAATCTCCACCTTTCTTCCCATCACTTGATCGTTCTTCCAAACTTGGAGAGGGAATGAAAATGTCCTGAGGAACAAAAAGAAATAAATCATTCGTTCATAATATTTCTTTTATATCTAATCTCTGAATTCATCTAAAATTTCTCAATCAATTGCTCAAGAATTATAGAACTCTAGGGCCATAATCTCAGAGATACAAAGCTCATAAATCACCAGTATTTTCAACAATACAAGCCACTCTGTTTAGTCCTTTTCCTGTGAACCACTAATCTAGAATCAGCATAATATAAACAAAAACAACAAAGTATTACCTTATCCTTCTAAGGGTAGGAAGACACTTAAATTTAACTGTACATCACCAAGCTACTAAAATCATTTCATATATTTGGTGGGCCTTCAATTTCATAGTAATCATTTGAACAAATGCTTACACAGCCCACTTCAGTTCTTACAATGTGGGAATATACACTTATTTTACTTTGTACTATTTCAAAACAGGCTAGCATTCATAAAACAGATGTTAATCCAAAGCTTACAGTATCATCAGTCAACAGATGATATATACTATATACCAACAAGGCCAGCTGAGGTTTAAAAAGACAACATCCCATGGGTGAGATGTGAACAAGTGCAACTCTCATACACTGCTGGTGGGAAGGCAAAATGGAGACGAGCAGGACAGTATCTCACAAAGTAAAACATACATTACTATATGACCCAGAAATTCCACTTTTAAGTATTTACCCAAAAGAAATAAAATCCTATGCCCACCCTAGAATGTGTATGCAAATGTTTATAGCAGTATTATTCATAATAGTTCAAAACTGGAAGCAACTCAAGTATTTGTCAACTGGCGAATAAACAAATTGTGGATATCTATATTACGGAATACTATTCAACAACGTAAAGGAATAAGATGCTAATACATGTAATACGAATGAACCTCAAAAATATGCTAAGCTAAGAATTAAAACACAAAAGACCATATACACTTTATGATTCCAATTATGTGAAATTCTCAAAAACAAAACAAAACAAAAAAAACACTACAGTGACAGAAGGCAGAGGAGTGGTTGCCTGAAGTTGTAGAGATCAGGAGGATGGGGAGGATGGGGAGGAGGAATTAACTGCAAAGGATTATGAAGAAACTTCTGAGGGTGAGGAAACCTTTCCACATATTGATGGTGGCAGTTATACATTTGTACACAACTACCAAAATTCATCAAACTATCCACTTAAAATGGCATTTTATTTTAAATAATATTTTAATATAAAAAAAGAGAAAATAACCCAAAGCTTAGACATGTTTTTATGTAAGAACTTACATTTAGTGTGTTATTTTGCCTGACATAAATGCAATATAACTCTAGAAGTACCTAGTAAGGCATTAATTGCCTATGATTCTGTAGGGAAAGAGAAAATCAAAACAGGTTGCCAAACATTCCATATATTCCATAACCACTTACATTTCAACGTCTGGGGTTACTGTTTACCCTCTCAGGTGATAAAAGTCATTAATCTGAGACTCTCAAGTATGACTGAGTAAAAACTGATTCAGTGTTTCTAAGTGCCATTAGGACAATAAACAACAGTCCTGAAACTTCATATACCCCTTCACTCAATAATTCCATTTCGGGGAAACGATTTGATGGAACTGGGACTTAAGCTACAATACTGTTCAGTGCAAATTTATTATTTTTTTAAAAGATTTTATTTATTTATTTGAGAGAGAGAGAGAATGAGAGAGAGTGAGCATGAGAGGGGGACAGTCAGAGGGAGAAGCAGACCCTCTGCTGAGCAGGGAGCCCAATGTGGGACTCTATCCCAGGACCCCATTGATCATGACCTGAGCTAAAGGCAGTCGTTCAACCAACTGAGCTACCCAGGTGCCCCAAATTTATTATTTAAAATAGAAAACAATATAAAACACCTTAAATGTCTAATAGGAGATTCATTTAAAGATTTTATTATTTTTTTTAAACTAATCTCTACAACCAATGTGGGCTCAAACTCAAAACCCTGAGATCAAGAATCACATGTTCCAGGGCGCCTGGGTGGCTCAGTGGATTAAGCTGCTGCCTTCCACTCAGGTCATGATCTCAGGGTCCTGGGATCAGTCCCATATCGGGCTCTCTGCTCAGCAGGGAGCCTGCTTCCCTCTCTCTCTCTCTCTGCCTGCCTCTCTGTCTACTTGTGATCTCTCTCTGTCAAATAAATAAATAAAATCTTAAAAAAAAAAAAAAAAAGAATCACATGTTCCTCTGACTGAGCCAGCCAGGTGCCCCAAGAAAGAGATTCATGTAAAACTTTTGACACAAAGTATTTCAACGATCCCTGGGGTCTGGGAGGGAGCCCTACTTCTCCCTCTCCCACTCCCCCTGCTTATGTTCCCTCTCTTTCTCTCCATCAAACAAGTAAATAAAATCTTTAAAAAGAAAGTTACTTTTATGAACATTAAAAGAGGAAAACATTCAGGCTATACACCAAACAGAAAGTCTCTATTTCAGTGGAGAAAAAAAAAGTACATGAATATGTATTTTACTATACTCTGTTTATACATGTTTATATTAATTTCATGTATTCTTAAATTTATAAATATATACATAAGAAGGTTAAACGTGGGGCTCCTGGGTGGCTCAGTGGGTTAAAGCCTCTGCTTTCAGCTCAGGTCATGATTCCGGGGTCCTGGGATCGGGCCCCACATCAGGCTCTCTGCTCTGTGCAGAGCCTGCTTCCTCCTCTCTCTCCCTGCCTGCCTCTCTTGCCTACTTGTGATCTCTGTCAAGTAAATAAACAAAATCTTTGAGAAAAAAAAAATTTTTTTTTTAAAAAGGTTAAACGTAGTTACTTCTGAGATTAAATCTTTAAAAAAATCAATTATTCTATTTATCTATTTGAGAGAGAGAGAGCACAAGCAGGGGGAGCAGCAAGCAAAGGGAGAAGGAGAATCAGTCTCCTCACTGAGCAGGAAGCCTGATGTGGGACTGGATCCCAGAACCCTGAGATCATGACCTGAGCCAAAGGCAGACACTTAACAGACTGAGCCACCCAGGTGCCCCAATATAATTATGATCTTAACTTTCATTTATCCATATATTAGACATCCTCTACAACAAATACGTAATTTTCCCTACTGCAAAAAGTAAGTCATTTTACAAAGGCTTACATATAAGACACTGTTAATAAACTGCAAATATCTTTTAAGTGAAATTTACATAACAGAAAACTAACCACTTCAGAGTGAACACTTACTTACAAGGCAGTGCAACCACCACCACCTCTAGTTCAAAAAATTTTCATCACCCCGAAAGGAAACCATATATCCATTAAACAGTTGCCCCCTCCCAATTATGAATACCTTATAAGCATTATTAGAATAAATACTGGTGTGATTTTTTTTTACAGGGTTTTTGCTTAATATAGTGGAACTTCAGTCATGGGCTAACCAGTCTATCAACAAGCTCTATTTCTAAGGACTGCCTGGATCTAGCCTCAAGAGTGTTTGGCCCATAATAATCCACAGTGCTGAATCTCCCTGGAGGCCTGGTCAGAATAACTGAGCTAAGCGAACAGAAACTCCCCAGGGCTCTGAACAAAGAGTGATGGAGAACTGTCAGGTCTATGCTCAGTGTGAGACCATCTTTAAGTCTAGATTCAGTACAGACCTAAATCCATAGAACCCAACCAGTCAAAAACTGGTCTCACATATGTAAAGCTTAAGAGCTATTCATAGTCATCTGTAATCTGTCAACCCCGAATTAACATATATATCAGATATGAAAAAAGTATCAAGTATCAAACCATATTTTACCAATCCTTTCCCACATCAGGCTTCCTGCTCAGTGAGGAGCCCGCTTCTCCCTCTCCCTTTGCTTGCTGCTCCCCCTGCTTGTGCTCTCTCAAATAAATAAATAAAAGCTTTACACCCTTGTGAAGGGTCAAAGAGGCGATGCAATTAACAAATATATTAAGAAAGAAAAAAATACACAAAATTACCTTTATCCCAATTATCTTTTGATCAGTATTTATCTCATAAATATTTAGATCTTACAATGTCATAATTAGGTTGACTGAGACTCCAGGAATCAAGGTATAGAATACCAGATGTGCAAAGCTTAGCCATTAAGAATAAAATGTAATAAGTTTAATAGATAAGGACAAAAAATCAAAATGGTGGATTTAATACGCACATTTACCTTAACTCTTTTCCAAAACCCCACTAAGAAACAGTAAACTTTTTTTTTTAATATTTCATTTATTTATTTGACAGAGGGAGATCACAAGTAGGCAGAGAAGCAAGCAGAGAGAGAGGAGGAAGCAGGCTCACTGCGGAACAGAGAGCCTGATGCAGGGCTCAATCCCAGGACCCTGGGATCATGACCTGAGCCGAAGGCAGACGCTTTAACCCACTGAGCCACCCAGGCGCCCCAGAAACAGTAAACTTTTTTTAAAAAATTTTGTATTTATTCAATTGAGAGGCAGAGTGAGCAAGTGAGAGAGCACAAGCAGCAGAGGGAGAAGGAGAAGGAGAAGCAGACTTTCCACTGAGCATGGAGCCAGACAAGGTACTGGATCCCAGAACCCTGGGATCCTGACTTGAGCCGAAAGCAGATGCCCAACCGACTGAGCCACCCAGGCGCCCCAGTAAATTTTTTTTAAAACATGTATTTTCAAGAAAAAGAACAGAAGAAATGATAACTGCAACAAAATTTTGGAAGAGTCATCATCTATTTCACAGGCTAGTGAAAGCTGAATTCTAAGCCAGCAGTGGAGAAAGCCAAGCAACCCAAATTACACCACAGAACCACCATGTCCAAAAAAAGATTCAGGACTTGGCAGCAGCACCAGGTGACTCTGGAAGTGGTGGTGAGGGTGGAGCTAAAAACAGCAGGACTGGTTGGAAAGCTATTTAAGAAGCAGTTCAGGGGCGCCTGGCTGGCTTAGGTGGAAGAACATGTGACTTTTGATCTCTGGGGTAGTGAGTTCAAGTCCCATGTTAGGTGCAGAGATTACTAAAAATAAAATACAAACTTTAGAAGAAGTAGTAGTAGTAGTTGTTCAACTCTCAGATACAGAGAGATGAAGTGAAAATTCACATACTGAATGGAACCTGCACCTGCCTTCCAACACCCCCAGCCCTCTTCCATCAACAGACTTCTAGAACAATGGCATACATGAGACAGGAGATTAGACATTTTTCTGGGGAAACTGACCATGCTGAAACAAATCAACATACTGATACAAGGGGATCACCAAAATTGCCCAGCAGACCACTTTACAGTGAATCCCAGAAATAAGTATCAACCACCCGTTCAGAACTTATAAGCAGTGTTCTGGTATTATACTTTCAAAGCAGATAATCAAGGATTATCAGACACTTGAGGAAACCCTTTAATTTTAAAGTCAAACATCAAAACTAACTAAAATCTATTTGAAGAAATAGCGACTACTGCAGGAAAGAGAACATTTCTCAAAAAACTATTAATAATATCCTGAGGCAGATAAGATAGTATACCCATAAAACAAGACATTTTTTTTGGTTTTTTTTTTTTTTTTTTTTACAAAAAGAACGTTCAGAGAAAAAAACAGTTTCTAAATTAAAAACCCAGAAGAAGAAATTAATAACTCAGGTCTAAAGAAGACTGAACCCAGCAACTGCACTCCCAGGCATATACAAGAGAAATAAAAACGTATGTGCACACAAAATCTTGTCCATGAATGTACACAGTAGCATATTCACAATAAGCAAAAATGGGAAGCTACCCAAATGTCTATCAACTGATGAATGAATAAAATGTGTTATATACATAGAATCTGGTAGCACTATTCAGAATAAAAAGGAATGAAGAAAAAAAAGGGGGGAATGGAGTTCTGATACATGCCACATCATGAATGAACCATGAAAACATGCTAATTTAAAGAAAACAAAAGACTACATATTGCATAATTCTACTTATGAAATAATCCAGAACAGACAAATCTATAGAGACATAGAGTAGATTAGCAGTTGGCTAGGGCTGGGGATAGGGGAAATGGAGGGACTGCTAATGGGCATGGGGTCTTTTAGAGGGAGGGGGAGAGATGAAAATGTTCTAAAATTAGATTGTGGAGACTAACTGCACAATTCTGTGAATATACTAGAAGTCACTGGATTATACACTTTAAAAAATGATGAGGGGCGACTGGGTGGCTCAGTTGGTTAAGTGTCTGACTTCAGCTCAGGCGTTAATCTCTGGGTCCTGGGATTGAGCCCTGCACAGAGCTCCCTGCTCAGCAGGGAGCCTGCTTCTCCCTCTCCCTTTGCCCCTCCTCTGCTCTCTGTCAAATAAATAAAATCTTTAAAAAAAAAAAAAAATTTGCAAAGATAGAAATGTAAAGTACAAGACAAAGTAAGAAAATTACAGGACTATTCTAGGAGTTTCAAAATCCCAAAAACAGGTATTCAATTAAAAGAAAAAATTTTAAAAAGAGTGACAAAGGTGGGCGCCTGGGTGGCTCAGTGGATTAAGCCTCTGTCTTCAGCTCAGGTCATGATCTCAGTCAGCATCCTGGGATCCAGTCTCCTATCTGGCTCTCTGCTCAGTGGGGAGCCTGCTTCCTCCCCCCACCCCCCACCCCCCATCCCCCACTGCCGCCTCTCTGCCTACTTGTGACCTCTGTCAAATAAATAAATAAAATCTTAAAAAAAAGAATGACAAAGGGGAAGAAATTAAACAAATCTCCCTGAACTGAACTGTCCGTGAACTGAAGGGACCCAAATTTCTAGATTAAGAGGGTTTAACTACGACCCAATACAATGAAAATAAACCTGTGCTGTGGAATTGGAAATTTCAGAACACTAGAGACAAAAAGAATAAATCCTACAAGATTTCATTAAGGAGAAAAACAGCTTACATATTAAAAATCAAAATCCGACTGGCTGCACACTACTCAACAACAACACTGCAAGTTTGAAGACAGTGGAACAATGCCTTCAAAAAATTAAAAGGAGTTATTTCCAACCTAGGATTCTATACTTCTACAAACTATGAGTCAACAATGAGAATAGAGGGGCACCTCGGTGGCTCAGTCGGTTAAGGGTCTGACTTCAGCTCAGTTCATGATCAGGGTCCTGGGATCAAGCCTCATCACATCAGGCTCCCCACTCAGAGGGGAGTTTGCTTATGTGCTCTCTAATAAATAAATAAAATCTTAAAAAAAATTTTTTTTTTAAAGATTAAATGGGGCACCTGGGTGGCTCAGTCATTAAGCATCTACCTTTAGTTCAGGTCATGATACCAGGGTCCTAGGATAGAGCCCTGCATCAGAGTCCCTGCTCAGCAGGAAGCCTGCTTATGCCCCTCCCACTTCCCCTGCTTGTGTTCCCTTTCTAGCTGTGTCTCTCTCTGTCAAATAAATAAATAAAATCTTTAAAAAGAAAAAAAAAAAAAAGGAAAGAAAAGAAAAGATCAGAAATCAGGAGTCTCCAAAAGAGGTTTCTCCAAAGAGATGAAGTTTGATACCCTCAAACATCTTGAAAGGAGATTTTGACAATTGGTGGAGAGCCTAGGGTTGATGAAGTGAGAAATTTGTAGAAAACTAAAGAAATTAAAAAACTATATTATCAACTCCAGAGAAAATAAGAAATTATGCAAACATGAAAAATAATATTCCACAGATTCTGCTTTGAATAGTGTTTATAACATTCAATAATATGTAAATTCAATAATGATTTAAGCAAATTATGATGTAACTATACTGAGAAGATGGGGAAATAGCTAAAAAATTTTGGGAGGGGGCCAGGGAGGAGCAGAAGGAGAGGGACAGAATCTCCAGCTGGGTGTGAAGCCCGACACTGGGTTCAATCTCATAATTCTGAGATCATGACCAGAGTCAAAATCAAGTCAGACATTTAACCAACTGAGTCACCCAGGCATCCCTAAAATTTTTTTTAAAGAATCCATGAGGGATGCCTGCATGGCTCAGTGGGTTAAGCATCTGCCTCTGTCTCAGGTCATGATCCCAGGGATCTAGTCATCCCAGGATCAAGTCCTACATCTTCGGGCTTTCTGCTCAGCGAGGAGCCTGCTTCTCCCTCTGCCTGCAGCTCCCCCTGCTTATGCTCATGCTCTCTCTCAATCTCTCTGACAAATAAATAAAATCTTTAAAAAAAATTAAAAATAGAAAGTGCATAAAAATATAATCATGATATACAGAATTATGGAGGTAACACAAGAAAAAGCTGAAGGAACTGAAAGTGGTTGTCTCTGGGTAGGGGTGAAGAGAGAACTTGTTTTAACCACCTGACTCCTTTTTTGGCTTTTATAAGGTTTATTAAGTAAAAACAGAGCCTTAACATAAAAACTGTTAAGATATTCTTGAAAGATTTGTAAAGGTGCTTTTTTTGTTTGTTTACTTTCTTTTTTTTTTTTTTTTGGAGACTTGGACCACTGTACTGACTGAGGCATCTCGAAATATAAATCCAAAGAAATCTAAGTCATCTTAGGTTCAAAGGATCTTTGAACTATGTTCAACATCATTATTTGACTCAAGTTTTTATTGCTGGTTTTATAGATGCTCTGGAGGTCTTTAGTAAATGCTGAAGGTGAAGCAATTCCTTCAACAGTGCCTTGTTCTTCAAAAAGTCAGTTATCTCTTTGTGGCCAGGCTTCACTTCTCCTGGTAGGGATACCTTTTTGCAAAGATACACATTTCCATGTAAGTCATGTTTGATCACTGATAAACATCTGCAACTGGTCTCTTTCACATTAGCTACCTTTTTTAGAAAATTCTTCTCGTGCTCTTGGTGCTTACAGCTCATCCCTAAATTCTGATGATTCTTTAGAACTATATATATACACATACAACTTTCACAGAAAAACAAAAAACTAAAAGATGTACAGTGGATGAACACTGACTTCACCTCTAGGTAGCCATGTCTTCACTCTTTCACTGCTGGCAAAGCTAACCCTTCTGGATCATGCAAGGCACTAATCTAGGCACTTGATATATATTAACCCATGTAACCTTCACAACTACCCTTGAGGTAGGTAGTATCCATATCCCAATTTGATTTGATGAGGAAACTGAGACTCAGCTCCAACTGGTCACAATGGCAGTAATGGCAGAGCCAAAACTAAGTCTAGGAAGTTCTGACTCCGGCGTCATTCTTAACCACCCCACCAAGTCACTTCTAATGATTGGCATAAAACGGAATTTCCAACAAAACACACAAGTCATAAAAACTGCAGAAAGCAATTAAACTTCTTTTTTTTTTAAGATTTTATTTATTTGAAAGAGAGAGTGAGTGAAAGAGAAAAGAGAGAGAACACAGAAAGCACAGAGGGAGAGAGAGAAGCAGATTCCCTGGTGAGCAGGAAGCGAAGCTGGGCCGGATCCCAGAACCCTGGAATCATGACCTAAGCCAAAGGCAGACAACCAACTGAGCCACCGAGGTGCTCCGAAATTTTAAAACTTTTCTTCCTACTATCTCTATAACTGAATTTATAGTATATTTCACTACTGTTCCTTTTTAAATATAAACTTTCGTACAATACCCACAAATTGAAAGGCATGAAAGAAGTTCTCCCAGTAACACTAAAATAATCCCCCCGATTACAGTCTTATAAGAAGAGGCATTTAGACTGAAAATATAATATACTCACTTAGATTTAGTTAAGGACTTTCAATTCACTATGAATAAAACCTGCACTCTATTATTTTAATACTTAAAATTACACAGAAAAGATGTTAGTTTTCCCTTGCTTTTAGAGGAAAACTTCTCATTTGAAAACTTAAAATCATCTAAATACCCTCCGTCCAGGAGTGATTAATTAGCTTATGGTACATCCACTCAGAGAAATACTATACAAGTTTTGAAAAGGTAGTATGGGGGTGCCTGGGTGACTCAGTCAGTTAAGCATCCATCCAACTCTTGATTTGGCTCAGGTCACTATCCTATGGTTTTGAGATAGAGCACCGAGTTGGACTCTGCTTCTCTCCCTCTCACTTTCCCCATGCATGCACTCTGTCTCTCTAATAAATAAATCTTAAAAAAAAAAGAAGAAGAAGAAGGAAAAGGTAGTATGAAGACTGTCTAACACTGAAAAATCATTATGATGCAATATTACCTGGAAAAAGATTAAAGTTATATGTTCACTATAAGCAACTTCATTTAAAAAAAAGTAGGCATGTGGAAAGACAAAAATGATAGCAGTTGTGTTATAGTAGAATTATGATTAACATCCCCTCCAATTTGCACGAACATTTTCAAAAAGCTCAAGACATAATACAAAATTTAAACATAAGTGACTCTGGAATTGTTCTAAAACTAGACTGTGATGACAGCTGCACAACTCTGTAAATGTATTAAATATCACTAAATTATATATTTAAAATAGGTGAATCTTATGATTTACAAATTATACCTCAAAGATGGTTTAAAAAAACAACAACAACATTAGGAGGAAAGCACTCTTTCTACAATACTCACATGAGAAAACTCAGGCTGTGATGGGATAGGAAGTGACCCAGGAGTAAAGACTGGTGTGCTCTGAGATACTGGTGTTGAGGCCTGTGGTGATACAGTGGACTCAGGTGGGAGAGGGGGATTTTCTGTCTCCACTGGTTCATCATCCTGGAGTTTCTTCTCAAAAGACTCTCCTTTTCCTTCCGATAACACTGACATATCCATTGGCTCATCTGGTTTAAAACAGGAAAAACAAATCAATATCACTCATGTTCACTAGTAACAATTGTTACTAGTGGTTATAGAAATTTCCATTCCTAAAAAAATTGTGATTTAATTTTCAGAAAAGCAGATAGATTAACAGCAGATTGAATCACAGAAATCTAGCAATTCTTTCTGTGGGAGGAGGAAGGTCCACACTTCCAAAATTCTCAGACATAAATGAAAATGGGGTTCATCTGGGGATATCCACTCGTCCACATGAAACATTAACTCAGCTCCTCTGAACTCCTTTCCCTACTATAACTCAGTTTTTCACATTTAGCATAGGAACATCCAGATTAATGTCATCTAATTAACCATCGTATATTCTGCCACAGGCCCTGAAAAGCAGAACTTGTCACCACTCCAATATCTACTTATTTATGAACTCATTATATTTGCCTTAACAACTGCTAACCACAGAGAGATGAATGCAAGGACAAATACAGAAAAAAAATCTAACAAGCCCATCAGCAGTGATTTATCAAAGAACGAAGTACCAAGCCACTAATCAGGAGAAAAATTGCCCCGGGGTGGGGGGGGGGGGAGGTGCGCCTGGATGGCTCAGTCAGTTAAGTGGCTGCCTTCAGCTCAGGTCATGATCCCAGGGTCCCGGGATCGAGCCCCGCATTGGGCTCCCTGCTCAGCAGGGAGCCTACTTCCCTCTCCCTCTGGCTGCTTCTCTGCCTACTTGTGATCTCTGTCTCTGTCAAATAAATAAATAAAATCTATAAAAAAAAATAATCGCCCAGGGGGAAAGCACACACATTGGTGCGCGCACACGCACACCCACCCACACACCCACCACCACCTCCCCACTGCGTTCCTGAAATATACTACCCACCTGCAAGGTAACAGGCTCTCCCTCAGAACCCACCTAGCTAGCTGGGTAGCTACCCAACAGCTATTCAACAACTCTTTCCCCCCTTTTTACAACTTGACCCCAACAGGCTTCCCTCTAGACCACTCTCACAAACTATCTATGCCATTAGGTTTTTCACTGCAATCTACACTCATGGTACTGGCTATGCCTCACTTCAATACCTACCAATGCTGCTTCACTTGACTTCAACCTCACATCCCAGTCTAATGCTAGGTTGCAATCTGGTGCTACCCGTCTTTAGCTACATGCTACTACAGCTGTGATAAGTATTTTCATAACATCTTTTGATCTGTCACCATGACAACGCACTTATTAAAGACCCACTATTCTAAGCACCACATATAAAAAAGGCTTTAAGGGGGCGCCTGGGTGGCTCAGTGGGTTAAGCGGCTGCCTTCGGTTCAGGTCACGATCTCAGGATCCTGGGATCCGGCCCTGCATCAGGCTCCCTGGAAGCCTGCTTCCCCCTCCCTCTCTGCCTGCCTTTCTGCCTACTTGTTCTCTCTCTGTGTCAAATAAATAAATAAATAAATAAATGAATGAATGAATGAATGCTTTAGGTTCATAATCTTAGAAAGAAAAAGAAGGAAGCAAGCAAATATAGACACACGAAGAGGCACATATTAAGCAAATACATTAACTCTAAAATATATTTGACAGGAGAAAATAGAGTATGTTACATAAAAAAAGAACACTGAATCATATACTTAACATATTCCCAAGTGTGTAAAATACTTCTTTATGCATAGAAAACATTCTGAAAGTAAATATATCCTAATATTAATTACAGCTGGACTGCGATATCCACATGATTCTTATTTTCTCGTTACTTTCCTATATGCTTTCCAAACTTTCTACAGTGTGTATTAACTATTTTACAGTCAGAGAGAAAGTATTTTTAATGTAACTTTTATGTATCTTCAATGTTCACACTATGAGTAGAAGAAATGGTTTTAAGTATAAATCAAACTTAACTTGCGTTGGAATTTTTTTGTAGAATGGATTCACTTTTATTTTGTACTAAAGCTATCATTAATCATGTTATGCTTAAAGTTGTACTAGTCCATTTGGATACCTACAACTGATTTCAAGACAAATAGCCAGACACAAACTTAGTGTCAAAAGAAAGATTAAATTTTGTCATGGGTAAACTGCACCTGAAAAATGTTAAACATATTTCTGTATTTACATCACTTGACAGTAGAGACAACAGGGTATTATAGAAGGCATGTAAACAACAGATAAGACCACTGGCCCTGGAAGCAGCTGCCTGAGTTCAAATCCTGCCTCTATGACTTATTAGTTGTGAATTCTCTCATGACTTATTTCTTCATCTGTAAAATGGAGATAAAAGTAGCACCTACTTCTCAGGATTGTTGTGAGGGTTCAATGAAAAATGAAAAAACAAAACAAAGCAAAAACAAAGAAAAGCACCTAGAACCAAAGAGAAGTACACAAAACAATGCCTGGCACACACTAAGTGCTCAATAAATATTAACTATTACATCATTATTGGTAAATGAAAGAATGAAAAAGAAAATCATGAAATTTATTGGAAAAGTTTTCATGCAGAAGTAGTAGGAACTTAAAAGTATCTTAAGTGACTGGGACACCTTGGTGGCTCAGATAAACATCAGACTCTTGATTTTGGCTTAGGTCATGATCTCAGGGTCATGAGATTTGAGACCTATGTCAGGCTCTGCACTGGGTGGGAGCCTGCTTCAGATTCCTTCTCTCCCTCTCTTTTTGCCCCTCCCCGTGTATGTGTGATCTCACACTCTAAAATAAATAAATAAATACATACATACATACATACATCCTTTAAAAAAAAAAAATATCTTGAGTGACTGGATATGAGACTAGGACAGAATAAAAGAGGTTTAGTGAGATAAATTAAGTAAAAAGGAATTCTTTCTTGTGAATAAAATAATATAAAATCACTAGGTCTGCAAAGGATGATGTGAATGAAGTCAAAATTTCTACCATAAAATCACTAGGTCCACAAAGGCCGATGTGAATGAAGTCAAAATTTCTACCACTACCTCCTAGCCACTCCCTGGCTAAAACTGCTTTGATGATAGCAAAAGTAAACTCTAAAGAGCAAAAGAGGGATGCCTAGGTGGTTCAGTCAGTTAAACGTCTGCCTCTGGCTCAAGTCACGATTCCAGAGTCCTGGGATCGAGTCCTGCATCAGGCTCCCTGCTCAGCGGGAAGCCTGCTTCTCCCTCTCCCACTCCCTCTGCTTGTGTTCCCTCTCTTGCTGTGAGTCTGTCAAATAAATAAATAAAATCTTTAAAAATAAATAAATAAATAAATAGCAAAAGAATTTTTGGTTCCCTTTCACCAGAAGTATGTCAACATGCTGCTGGAAACTACTGGACTATTAGTAATAAACCCAGTTCTTCATTAATATACTACTACAATATGCTACTTTGAGTTAAACTTTAAAAACACAAACATTTTGCCTTAAGGATCTTTTTAAAAATTAAATCAACAATACAGAATTGGTTTAAGAATCAGTGCAGTAAAAAAAAAAAAAAAAAAAAAAGAATCAGTGCAGTGCTAGAAGAGCAGGGGACTAAGGAAAGAACTTTATACTAGGCCATATCTCTGAAGGTGAGTCAGACACAAGCCCTACTGAATAATGTCACAGTGTTCAAGCAAATAAAGAAACAGTACATTTTGCAAGGCAGAAGTGTTCCTCCTCTTCTAATCTGAGACCAACAGACAAATCAAGAGAGCTCACCTTTTCTCCCTTCTTGCTCTGTGGGACTGCTAGGAACGATAAAAGGGGTAGATCGGAAAGCATCAGGGGAAGGAGCAACAAGATCTGAGGAATTCCTTTATATAAAGAGAGAATTCACAGGTTATTTTACTATAGCCACAGTTTTGCATTTGTTTTTTACTTTAACAGCAAAAATATCTAAGTCAATCAGATAAATCTTATTAGCAATCTCTCAAACAGCTACCAGAGGTTGGTGGAAGAGCCCTGAATAATACTTAACTATTTCTCATACCAGACCTATCCAAACTTAGAACAGAAAAAAAAAAAAAAGAAAAGAAAAGAAAAAAAGAGTAAGGATAAAGCCATATGATTATAAGAGAAATAAACAATCTGACAAAAGAACATCATGATTACAAAGAAGAGAAAGTGCTAAAAAATAAATTCATCTGCAGAACTGGGATTAACACCATTTTTTCCTAATTAGAAAGATCAGAAAGATTATGCACATTTTTGTTTAAAAAAAAAAGCAGGGGCACCTTGGTGGCTCAGTGGGTTAAGCCTCTGCCTTTGGCTCAGGTCATGATCTCAGGGTCCTGGACTCGAGCCCCACATCGGGCTCTCTGCTCAGCAGGGAGCCTGCTTCCCCTCTCTCTCTGACTACTTGTCATCTCTCTCTCTCTGTCAAATAAATAAATTTAAAAAAAAAAAGGCAACCTCTTTGCCATAAATAAAGAACTCTAACTACTGTCAACTCTAGTATAACCTATTCTCCACCCCTATGCTGCTAAATGGAAAGAACTGCTGGTCAAATGGAGGAGCAGAGTACTCATTTTGGATGCGTAAGAGAACATAAACTGGGCGGTTTCTTCCTAGTGGAACCTCTGGGCTACTACTATAAAACCTCAAAACAGAAAAGAAGAGCTACCTGCCTTCAATAGGTCCACTAAATTTTTAACCCAAAAATTCTAAAGCCCAGAGTTTGCCTTTTAGTTTTAAAAAGAATTCTGGACTAGCAGACAATTTTAGCTCTTTCAACCTTAGCCTAAGACCCTCAGATAACATGTTTCCTTGACAGAGTTATTTTAGGCTTACTTACGTGGAAAGACTCTCCTGAGCAAGGGACCTCTGACCAGACAGCTGCAGGACGTGCAGAGTAGTAGCAGGTGTGGAAGCCAGAGAACATCCACCTTCTTCCCTTGAAGGAGTAGAGCAACCATCAGAAGCTATTTTTCAAAAAAAGAGAGAGAGAGAGAAATTCTAGTTGCATTTGCTTCTCAGATTGACATCACAGCGTTGTATTAGAGAAGAAAGGAGGAAAGAGGAAAGAAAGAGGGAAGGGAAGGGAAGGAAAGAGGGAAGGGAAGAAGGAAGGGAAGGGAAGGGGAAAAAGAAAGAAACCACTGTATACAGCAAGAAGAGTAATATCCATGTTTCTAACCATGTTCCAAGAGGGCAGAAACTGTTTTCTGATTGTAGTATAGTCAATGAAATGGATGCTAACACAAATTCTGAGTGACCATTCAACACCCCCCGCTGCTAAATTATGGGTTTCTTTCTTTCTTTCCTTTTTTTTTTTTTTTTTAAGATTTTACTCATTTATTTGAAAGAGAGACAGAGAAAGAGAGGCGTGTGCCTAAGTGGAGGGGAGGGGCAGAGGGACAGGGACAAGCAGTATCTGTGCTGAGCACAGAGCCAATGCAGGCCTCAATCCCAGGACCCCAGGATCATGACCTGAACTGAAGGCAGATGTTTAACGTACTGAGCTACCCAGGCGCCCTAAAATATGGGTTTCTTTAATACAGAATTTACAAAAAAGTTTCCTTCGTGTTTGTTTTATTTTGTTTTGAAGATTTTATTTATTTGAGAGAGAGTGAGCAGGAGAGTACAGGAGCATGGGCAGAGGGAGAGGCAGAATTAGACTCCCCAGCTGAGCAGGGAGCCCAATGTGGGGCTCGATCCCAGGACTCTAGGATCATGACCTGAGGTGAAGGCACTTGCTTAACCAACTGAGCCACCCAGGTGCCCCTCCTTAGTTCTATCATGACCAAAGCTTGGAGGAAAAAGGCAGAATCCTAATACCTCTGCTTGGCTGCTCTTCTGTCTTGTGAAGCTTTTATTATAAAACAGCAAGTGAGCCTTTTATTCCAAGGTCTGCCTAAGGTGATGTAAAGCTCATGCCATGATGCAGAAGGGAGACGTCAAAAAAATGCACATAACACCTGATGATACAGGGATGCCAGGGTGGCTCAGTCAGTTAAGTGTCTGCCTTTGGCTCAGGTCATGACCCCAGTGTCTTGGGATTGAGCCCCACACTGGGATCCTTGCTCAGCAGCAAGCCTGCTTCTCCCGCTGCCAACCACTCCCCTTGCTTATGCTCACGTGTGTGCTCTCTCACTCTCTCTCTGACAAATAAATAAATAAAATCTTGGGGGGGGGGAACCCTGATGATATGAATGCAGCAATTTTCAAGATTAGAGCTTGAACCTCCTCAGAGGAGACAGAAAATACTAATGCATTAGTAAAAGGATATATGAGCAGCCATCACTGATTTATACTATGAAGAATCTCCTGTTAGTCCCTTCTCCTCAGAAACAGATGGGAGTATCGGCTGCATTAATCCCTTGGGGATTCCTTGGGGGCATCTGGAATTCCTTGGGGTGGCTGGATGGCTCAGTCAGTTAAGCATCTGCCTTGGTATCAGGTCATGATCCCAGGGTCCTGGGATTGGGGTCACCCTGGTCTCCCTGTTCAGTGAGGGGAAAGGGGGGGAGGGTCTCCGCTTCTCCCTCTCCCTCTCTCTCCCCCCATCCTGGCCCCAAGCTCACATACGCATACACGTACTCTCTCTCAAATAAAAAAAAAAAAAAAAACTTTTAAAAAAATAAAATAAATAAAATAAAAGGAATTTCTTACATACAACCTAATAGCTTCAGTGAGAGGCCAAAAAAGTTTTTCTGGTGACCCTCTGAATGTCTTGAACACATTCACAGCAGAGTAAAGAAATACAACCTTCTCTTCTTCCCTCCTTATAACCAACATATATTTTGCTGGCTATTACTGAAGCTCTCTGGCTCTGTCAGGTTTCAGAATGGGGGAATGGTGGAGGTTAACAAAATGTGAAACAAACACCATTCCAGTCTTCTAAGTTTTATGTTCTTTCTGCTAGGCTGTAACTTACTACTTCTGAGAGATGAGTAGGTAAACTGTTGTCCAGGTGATTATGAAAACTTACCCTTAATTATCATGATAGTTAAGATATAAAGATCTATGATGACAGAAATAGCTACTCTGTCCACATTAAATTTACTATATTATTATTATTCCTATCTCCATCTACAACAGAGAGAGAAAACTATGTTAAAATGTTAACCAGCAACCATTCCCTAAAGGCCCTTCTCATTAATCAGGTAGAAACACATTTTCCTTCCACATTACAAACAAGTCTACATACCTATAAAGTGCCTTCTAACTTAAATGTAGCCTCCGAACAGAAATAAAGTTTAGATCTTTGGAGAAGAGGAGCTACAGCAACTAATTACTCTTTGTACCTGTTTTATTGCTCTGGTCAAACAAGTCTTCCTGAGTTGACAAAACCTCAGGCTCTGGTGACTTCTGAATCTTCAGTCCACCTTGCAAGAGTTCTTGAGCAGTTACTCGTTCATTTGTTTCCACAGTAGCAAGAGATACTTTGGGACTAGAAGGCATATCCTCTGACCTAGGAAATTCAAATCACCAGGAGAAAAAGTTGCTATGTTCAAATGCATTCACCTTTGAATTAACAAGGTTCTTCTGTTCTGTGTTTTCCTTTAATAATTTCAAAATTTCCAGTGGTTCCAGTTTATATAAATAATCGCTGGAAGTGAATTAAGCTATTTTTTGTGATATAAAATCCTCAGCCCATTTCAAAGCCTGTTTCTCACACCATTATTTCAACTTTGCTCACTGCTGTGCAGCATGCTGGCCAAGATTTCTGATAAGTGATTTAAGGATTTGTGTTACATATACTGTTTATCTAGGGAAGCATGAAGGATTCTGATCCAGACCACAACAATGCCAGTCCTAATGAGGACCTTCCACAAAAAAGAGTTTGGGTGTGAATCATCCGCGGTGCTACTGCCACACACCATCTATTGCTGGCCTTGACCATTTGATCTGCTCAACCTAAGCCCCAAACCAAGAATCCTTCATACCAATACTACTCATACGTGTAAGACTCTCAATCCTGGCCCCTTTCCAGAGACTTAGAAGACTCACATACTAAAGTGATAGCATAACTAGCTACAAGAGCAACTTCCTAAGAAAAGCCTAAAAAGTCGGCCCAAGTTAGGCCGAGTATTTTGCATTGGAAAGACAACTTCTCTTGATATTCAGCTTTATTCAGAACCCCATTCCTTACCTTTTCTACTGCAGGAGATTACAAACAATACTGTATATTTATTCACTACCTCCCCTAAATTGGACACATCCCACTTTTCCTCTGCCATATTGAGCTGCTGACCAGAGGTAAGGAAGTTTGGGATACAACAATCACCACAGGCAGAGCAGAGAAATATGCCTAATTCCTACCAAGTTAGGGCCCAGAGGACTTGGGAAAAGAATACCTCTTTACAGCTATACCAGAAACTTTCAGACACAGGAGACCTGAGGACCTAAAGCAATCTGGGTGCTCCTCAATATAGGAACAGATTTTCAAATAGTCATGTGACCTCTCATAACACTAGAGAGGGTAGAAGTCCTCCCATAAGCAGTGCCACTGTAGACAAAGATCAGAGAGAAGTAACAAGCAAAGATTAAGGAGTCGTGCTTATAGGGCACCTGGCTGGCTCAGTTGGTGGAGCACGCGACTTTTGATCTTGGGGTTGTGAATTCGAGGCCCACATGCTGGGTGTAGAGATTACTTAAAAATGAAAATCTTAAAAAAAAAAAAAAAAGAGGAGTCATGCTTATAGCTATAGCAGCTATAAAATGACTTTGTAATATACCTAAAGATGAGATGAGGACACAGCAAGAATTTGTAAATAATCAGTGTTTCCACCAGACCAGAAATATGCACATTATAAGGGGGAGAAAAGTCAACAATTTCTAAATATGCTTCCACCTAGCCAAGTAAAGCAAGTGTAACCCTAAAACAGAAACTCAAAAATACTTTCTAGAAAGAGTAGGGTTTACCTTGCAGGTGGTGGGTTTTGCTCTTCAACCACATGTACATCCTTACTGGGCTGTGCTGCCACAGGGACACCCTTGCTGGGCTGTTCTGCTGTGGGGGTATCTTCACTGGACTGTTCTTCATGCTTAGTCCCTTGAAATTTTAAAAGACAGGAAGGAGACATTTAATTTTTCAAGGTACTAGAAGCAGTCCCAAATGCTTTTTTAAAGGCAAAGATTTTAATAAAAAGAGAAGTCCAATTTCAAAATATATACAGGCATCATTTCAAAAAAGGAAAATAACCAGTAACCCACTTAAAAAACTTAACCTGCAAGCCATCAACTGACAAGTATTTGCCAGACAACCTTACTATATTAACTTAGATTATATTAACTTAGAAGCTATAACATGTATCAAGGAAAAAAACAACTAGCTCTAGCTCAGGAGAAAAATGCTTATACACAATTCTAAACGCCAGAAAACATGTTTCATACCAGTATTAGCATCCACATCAGACAGCCTAGTATAAGTAGAGTTGGTGGTTACTGACAGTGGAGGCTCTTTAGCTACTTCATATGGCACAGTATGTTCTTCAACATCCTGGCTCTGAGACAGTTCCAGAACTCCAAAGCCCAACTGTGATGAGGCAGAATCTAGAAACAAAATCCCAAGAAATTAGGTAGCATCCCACAATATTATGCATTGTGTAAGGTGCTGTTCCTTAGCAAAAAAAAAAAAAAAAAAAAGCGGGGGGGGTTCATTTTAAGTCCTCCACACCAAAGCCTTGCCCCAAAGCTTTTCAAAATAAAGAATAAAGGAACTCAAAGTGGGGGGTACCTGGGTGGCTCAATGGGTTAAGCATCCCACCTCTTGATTTTGGTTTAGGACACGATTTCAGGGTTATGAGATTGAGCCTAGCACTGCGGGGCTCCATGCTCAGCTGGGAGGGAGTCTGCCTGAGATTCTCTCCCTCTGTCCCTCCCCCAGCTCCTGCGCTCACTCACATTCTCTCTCTCTTTAAAATAAATAAATCTTGGGGTGCCTGGGTGGCTCAGTCATTAAGCAACTGCCTCCACCTCAGGTCATGATCCCAGTGTCCTGGGATAGAGGCCCTGCATAAGGCTCTATGCTTAGCTTCTCCCTCTCCCACTCCTCCTGCATGTGTTCCCTCTCTTACTGTGCCTGTCTCTGTCAAATAAATCAATGAAATCTTCACCCAAAAAAAAAAAAAGCTTAAAAAAATAAATCTTTAAAAAAAAACAGAAAACAAATAAAAAGAATAAAGGCACTAAAAATGAAGAGGAAAAATATGTAATGAAGCAAAAAATATTTATATATTATAAAACGTTAGGAGCACCTAATATATAGGTAGTCTATGTCTACTTTCTAAAAATACACATAAACCATACCCACACACAGCAATTCAGATTGTACTTCCACATGCAAATCATACATCCCCAAAATACTTGAAAAACAAATGCAAAAAGAAGAGTCAATATGCAGAATGGGGACTATCCAATAAGTATCAAATTCCTGAATATCAAATTAGGTGGAGTATCTTAGACAACTGCAGATTTCTTTAATTTAATTTAATTTAAAGATGAGAAATCTAAGACCCCATAAAGAGAAATTTTTTTTTTTTTAAGATTTTATTCATTTATTGAAGAGAGAGTGAGAGAGCAAGAAAGGGCAGGGGGAGGGGCAGAGGGAAAGGGAGAAGCAGACTCCCCACAGACC